>NW_025791195.1:0-22466 GCF_907164935.1 Osmia bicornis bicornis | reverse complement strand
AGTAATAACGATCCTGTTATTAAGTGTTTATTAGATATCTAATGTAGATATAGTAATAACGATACTGCCATTATGTACAAATTGATCGGTGGGAAGGTATCAGTATATTACATTATCTCTAATGTAGATATAGTAATAACGAAACTGTTATTATATGTACATTGATCTGTGGGATTAAATCAGTATATTACGTTATATCTAATGTGGATATAGTAATAATGATATTGTAGTTAAGTGTACATTGGTCTGTGGGATTAAATCAGTATATTACATAACATCTGATGTAGATATAGTAATAACGAAACTGTTATTATATGTACATTGATCTGTGGGAATGGATCAGTATATTACATTGTATCTAATGTAGATATAGTAATAATGATATTGTTACCAAAATTACATTCATCTGTGGGAACGGATCAGTATATTTCATTATAACCAATGTAGATATAGTATAAATGATACTGTTATTCAATGTACATTGATCTGTGGGAAGGAATCAGTATATTGCAGTAGATCTAATGTAGGTATAGTAATAACGATCCTGTTATTAAGTGTTTATTACATATCTAATGTAGATATAGTAATAACGATACTGCCATTATATGTAAATTGATCGGTGGGAAGGTATCATTATATTACATTATATCTAATGTAGATATAGTAATAATGATATTGTTATTAAATGTACATTGGACTGTGGGATAAAACAGTATATTAAATTTCATCTGATGTAGATATAGTAATAATGATATTGTTATTAAATGTATATTACATATCTAATGTAGATATAGTAATAACGATACTGTTATTGTATGTACATTGATCTGTGGGAAGGTATCAGTATATTACATTATATCTAATGTAGATATAGTAATAACGAAACTGTTATTATATGTACATTGATCTGTGGGATTAAATCAATATATTAAATTACATCTGATGTAGATATAGTAATAATGGTATTGTTATTAAATGTACATTGTTCTGTGGGATTAAATCAGTATATTAAATTACATCTGATGTAGATATAGTAATAACGATACTGTTATTGTATGTACATTGATCTGTGGGAAGGTATCAGTATATTACATTATATCTAATGTAGATATAGTAATATCGAAACTGTTATTATATGTACATTGATCTGTGGGCTTAAATCAGTATATTAAATTACATCTGATGTAGATATAGTAATAATGGTATTGTTATTAAATGCATATTACATATCTAATGTAGATATAGTAATAACGGTACTGTTATTATATGTACCTTGATCTGTGGGAAGGTATCAGTATATTACATTATATCTATTGTAGATATAGTAATAACGAAACTGTTATTATATGTACATTGATCTGTGGAAAATGATCAGGATATTACATTATACCTAATGTAGATATAGTAATGACGATAATGTTACAATCTGTGCATTGATCTGTGGGAAGTGATCAGTATATTACATTATATCTACTGAAGATATAGTAATAATGATATTGTTATACAATGTACATTGGTCTGTGGGATTAAATCAGTATATTAAATTACATCTGATGTAGATATAGTAATAATGATATTGTTATTAAATGTATATTACATATCTAATGTAGATATAGTAATAACGAAACTGTTATTATATGTACATTGATCTGTGGGAATGGATCAGTATATTACATTGTATCTAATGTAGATATAGTAATAATGATATTGTTACCAAAATTACATTCATCTGTGGGAACGGATCAGTATATTTCATTATAACCAATGTAGATATAGTATAAATGATACTGTTATTCAATGTACATTGATCTGTGGGAAGGAATCAGTATATTGCAGTAGATCTAATGTAGGTATAGTAATAACGATCCTGTTATTAAGTGTTTAGATATAGTAATAACGATACTGCCATTATATGTACATTGATCTGTGAGAAGGGATCAGTATATTACATTATATCTAATGTGAGATATAGTAATAATGATATTGTTATTAAATGTACATTGGTCTGTGGGATAAAAACAGTATATTAATTTCACTGTGATGTAGATATCGTAATAATGAATATTGTATTAAATGTATCTTTCATATCTAATGTAGATATAGTAATAACGATACATGCCATTATATGTAATTGATCGGTGGAAGCTATCGTATATTAACTATATCTAATGTAGATATAGTAAACGAAACTGTTATATCTGTACATTGATCTGTGGGAATGGATCAGTATATTACATTGTATCTAATGTAGATATAGCAATAATGTATTGTTACCAAAATACATGATCTTGGGAAGGGATCAGTATATTTCATTATAACCAATGTAGATATAGTATAATGATACTGTTATTCAATGTACACTGATCTGTGGGAAGGAATCAGTATATTGCAGTAGATCTAATGTAGGTATAGTAATAACGATCCTGTTATTAAGTGTTTATTAGATATCTAATGTAGATATAGTAATAACGATACTGCCATTATGTGCAAATTGATCGGTGGGAAGGTATCAGTATATTACATTATCGCTAATGTAGATATAGTAATAACGAAACTGTTATTATATGTACATTGATCTGTGGGATTAAATCAGTATATTACGTTATATCTAATGTGGATATAGTAATAATGATATTGTAGTTAAGTGTACATTGGTCTGTGGGATTAAATCAGTATATTACATAACATCTGATGTAGATATAGTAATAACGAAACTGTTATTATATGTACATTGATCTGTGGGAATGGATCAGTATATTACATTGTATCTAATGTAGATATAGTAATAATGATATTGTTACCAAAATTACATTGATCTGTGGGAAGGGATCAGTATATTTCATTATAACCAATGTAGATATAGTATAAATGATACTGTTATTCAATGTACATTGATCTGTGGGAAGGAATCAGTATATTGCAGTAGATCTAATGTAGGTATAGTAATAACGATCCTGTTATTAAGTGTTTATTACATATCTAATGTAGATATAGTAATAACGATACTGCCATTATATGTAAATTGATCGGTGGGAAGGTATCATTATATTACATTATATCTAATGTAGATATAGTAATAATGATATTGTTATTAAATGTACATTGGACTGTGGGATAAAAACAGTATATTAAATTTCATCTGATGTAGATATAGTAATAATGATATTGTTATTAAATGTATATTACATATCTAATGTAGATATAGTAATAACGATACTGTTATTGTATGTACATTGATCTGTGGGAAGGTATCAGTATATTACATTATATCTAATGTAGATATAGTAATAACGAAACTGTTATTATATGTACATTGATCTGTGGGATTAAATCAATATATTAAATTACATCTGATGTAGATATAGTAATAATGGTATTGTTATTAAATGTACATTGTTCTGTGGGATTAAATCAGTATATTAAATTACATCTGATGTAGATATAGTAATAACGATACTGTTATTGTATGTACATTGATCTGTGGGAAGGTATCAGTATATTACATTATATCTAATGTAGATATAGTAATATCGAAACTGTTATTATATGTACATTGATCTGTGGGCTTAAATCAGTATATTAAATTACATCTGATGTAGATATAGTAATAATGGTATTGTTATTAAATGCATATTACATATCTAATGTAGATATAGTAATAACGGTACTGTTATTATATGTACCTTGATCTGTGGGAAGGTATCAGTATATTACATTATATCTATTGTAGATATAGTAATAACGAAACTGTTATTATATGTACATTGATCTGTGGAAAATGATCAGGATATTACATTATACCTAATGTAGATATAGTAATGACGATAATGTTACAATCTGTGCATTGATCTGTGGGAAGTGATCAGTATATTACATTATATCTACTGAAGATATAGTAATAATGATATTGTTATACAATGTACATTGGTCTGTGGGATTAAATCAGTATATTAAATTACATCTGATGTAGATATATTAATAATGGTATTGTTATTAAATGTATATTACATATCTAATGCAGATATAGTAATAACGAAACTGTTATTATATGTACATTGATCTGTGGGAATGGATCAGTATATTACATTGTATCTAATGTAGATATAGTAATAATGATATTGTTACCAAAATTACATTCATCTGTGGGAACGGATCAGTATATTTCATTATAACCAATGTAGATATAGTATAAATGATACTGTTTTTCAATGTACATTGATCTGTGGGAAGGAATCAGTATATTGCAGTAGATCTAATGTAGGTATAGTAATAACGATCCTGTTATTAAGTGTTTATTACATATCTAATGTAGATATAGTAATAACGATACTGCCATTATATATAAATTGATCGGTGAGAAGGGATCATTATATTATATTATATCTAATGTAGATATAGTAATAATGATATTGTTATTAAATGTACATTGGTCTGTGGGATTAAATCAGTATAATAAATTTCATCTGATGTAGATATAGTAATAATGATATTGTTATTAGATGTATATTATATATATAATGTAGATATAGTAATAACGATACTGTTATAATATGTACATTGATCTGTGGGAAGGTATCAGTATATTTCATTATATCTAATGTAGATATAATCATAATGATATTGTTACCAAAATAACATTGGTCTGTGGGATTAAATCAGTATTTTAAATTACATCTGATGTAGATATAGTAATAATGGTATTGTTATTAAATGTACATTGGTCTGTGGGATTAAATCAGTATATTAAATTTCATCTGATGTAGATATAGTAACAACGGTACTGTTATTATATGTACCTTGATCTGTGGGAAGGTATCAGTATATTACATTATATCTATTGTAGATATAGTAATAACGAAACTGTTATTATATGTACATTGATCTGTGGAAAATGATCAGGATATTACATTATACCTAATGTAGATATAGTAATGACGATAATGTTACAATCTGTGCATTGATCTGTGGGAAGTGATCAGTTTATTACATGATATCTACTGAAGATATAGTAATAATGATATTGTTATACAATGTACATTGGTCTGTGGGATTAAATCAGTATATTAAATTACATCTGATGTAGATATATTAATAATGGTATTGTTATTAAATGTACATTGGTCTGTGGGATTAAGTCAGTAGATTACATTACATCTGATGTAGATATAGTAATAATGATATTGTTATTAAGTGTATATTTCACATCTAATGTAGATATAGTAATAACGATACTGCCATTATATGTAAATTGATCGGTGGGAAGCTACCAGTATATTACATTATGTCTAATGTAGATATAGTAATAACGAAACTGTTATTATATGTACATTGATCTGTGGGAAGGTATCAGTATATTACATTATATCTGATGTAGATATAGTAATAACGATATTGTTATTATATGTACATTGATCTGTGGGAAGGTATCAGTATATTGCAGTTGATCTAATGTAGATACAGTAATAACGGTACTGTTATTAAGTGTTTATTACGTATCTAATGTAGATATAGTAATGACGATAATGATACAATCTGTGCATTGATCTGTGGGAAGTGATCAGTATATTACATTATATCTACTGAAGATATAGTAATAATGATATTGTTATACAATGTACATTGGTCTGTGAGATAAAATCAGTATATTAAATTACATCTGATGTAGATATAGTAATAATGATATTGTTATTAGATGTATATTATATATATAATGTAGATATAGTAATAACGATACTGTTATAATATGTACATTGATCTGTGGGAAGGTATCAGTATATTACATTATATCTAATGTAGATATAATCATAATGATATTGTTACCAAAATAACATTGGTCTGTGGGATTAAATCAGTATTTTAAATTACATCTGATGTAGATATAGTAATAATGGTATTGTTATTAAATGTACATTGGTCTGTGGGATTAAATCAGTATATTAAATTTCATCTGATGTAGATATAGTAATAACGGTACTGTTATTATATGTACCTTGATCTGTGGGAAGGTATCAGTATATTACATTATATCTATTGTAGATATAGTAATAACGAAACTGTTATTATATGTACATTGATCTGTGGAAAGGGATCAGTATATTACATTATACCTAATGTAGATATAGTAATGACGATAATGTTACAATATGTGCATTGATCTGTGGGAAGTGATCAGTATATTACATTATATCTACTGAAGATATAGTAATAATGATATTGTTATACAATGTACATTGGTCTGTGGGATTAAATCAGTATATTAAATTACATCTGATGTAGATATATTAATAATGGTATTGTTATTAAATGTACATTGGTCTGTGGGATTAAATCAGTAGATTACATTACATCTGATGTAGATATAGTAATAATGATATTGTTATTAAGTGTATATTTCATATCTAATGTAGATATAGTAATAACGATACTGCCATTATATGTAAATTGATCGGTGGGAAGCTATCAGTATATTACATTATATCTACTGTAACGAAACTGTTATTATATGTACATTGATCTGTGGGAATGGATCAGTACATTACATTGTATCTAATGTAGATATAGTAATAATGATATTGTTACCAAAATTACATTGATCTTTGGGAAGGGATCAGTATATTTCATTATAACCAATGTAGATGTAGTATAAATGATACTGTTATTCAATGTACACTGATCTGTGGGAAGGAATCAGTATATTGCAGTAGATCTAATGTAGGTATAGTAATAACGATCCTGTTATTAAGTGTTTATTAGATATCTAATGTAGATATAGTAATAACGATACTGCCATTATATGTAAATTGATCGGTGGGAAGCTATCAGTATATTACATTATCTCTAATGTAGATATAGTAATAACGAAACTGTTATTATATGTACATTGATCTGTGGGAAGGTATCAGTATATTACATTATATCTAATGTAGATATAGTAATATCGAAACTGTTATTATATGTACATTGATCTGTGGGCTTAAATCAGTATATTAAATTACATCTGATGTAGATATAGTAATAATGGTATTGTTATTAAATGCATATTACATATCTAATGTAGATATAGTAATAACGATACTGTTATTATATGTACATTGAACTGTGGGAAGGTATCAGTATATTACATTATATCTAATGTAGATATAGTAATAACGATATTGTTATTATATGTACATTGATCTGTGGGAAGGTATCAGTATATTGCAGTAGATCTAATGTAGATACAGTAATAACGGTACTGTTATTAAGTGTTTATTACGTATCTAATGTAGATATAGTAATGACGATAATGATACAATCTGTGCATTGATCTGTGGGAAGTGATCAGTATATTACATTATATCTACTGAAGATATAGTAATAATGATATTGTTATACAATGTACATTGGTCTGTGAGATAAAATCAGTATATTAAATTACATCTGATGTAGATATATTAATAATGGTATTGTTATTAAATGTACATTGGTCTGTGGGATTAAATCAGTATATTACATTACATCTGATGTAGATATAGTAATAATGATATTGTTATTAAATGTATATTTCATATCTAATGTAGATATAGTAATAACGATACTGCCATTATATGTAAATTGATCGGTGGGAAGCTATCCGTATATTAACTTATATCTAATGTAGATATAGTAATAACGAAACTGTTATTATATGTACATTGATCTGTGGGAATGGATCAGTATATTACATTGTATCTAATGTAGATATAGCAATAATGGTATTGTTACCAAAATTACATTGATCTTTGGGAAGGGATCAGTATATTTCATTATAACCAATGTAGATATAGTATAAATGATACTGTTATTCAATGTACACTGATCTGTGGGAAGGAATCAGTATATTGCAGTAGATCTAATGTAGGTATAGTAATAACGATCCTGTTATTAAGTGTTTATTAGATATCTAATGTAGATATAGTAATAACGATACTGCCATTATGTGCAAATTGATCGGTGGGAAGGTATCAGTATATTACATTATCTCTAATGTAGATATAGTAATAACGAAACTGTTATTATATGTACATTGATCTGTGGGATTAAATCAGTATATTACGTTATATCTAATGTGGATATAGTAATAATGATATTGTTATTAAGTGTACATTGGTCTGTGGGATTAAATCAGTATATTACATAACATCTGATGTAGATATAGTAATAACGAAACTGTTATTATATGTACATTGATCTGTGGGAAGGTATCAGTATATTACATTATATCTAATGTAGATATAGTAATATCGAAACTGTTATTATATGTACATTGATCTGTGGGCTTAAATCAGTATATTAAATTACATCTGATGTAGATATAGTAATAATGGTATTGTTATTAAATGCATATTACATATCTAATGTAGATATAGTAATAACGATACTGTTATTATATGTACATTGAACTGTGGGAAGGTATCAGTATATTACATTATATCTAATGTAGATATAGTAATAACGATACTGTTATTATATGTACATTGATCTGTGGGAAGGTATCAGTATATTGCAGTAGATCTAATGTAGATACAGTAATAACGGTACTGTTATTAAGTGTTTATTACGTATCTAATGTAGATATAGTAATGACGATAATGATACAATCTGTGCATTGATCTGTGGGAAGTGATCAGTATATTACATTATATCTGTTAAAATCTATGCACAAAACCAGCTGATATTTCCTATTTACTTAGTTACAGGATTCAATAACCACCCAATTAGTGCAATTATGTGTATATTTATTTTTAGTCTGTTACAAGGTTTAGCCATACAGCACGTGGCACACTCCATAAAACACACACACGTGAGAAGCATACAGCCAACTTCACACATCATCATACTTACACATACACACACACATACATACTGTTATGCGTTGACTAATCTCAACACACCCCCCTCAACGCATACATTACATTAACGATTTATTTTTCCATCTCCTGTGGCCCCATTCCTGTACAACACAATATATGTTTTGGTTTGCTTAGCGGTTTCGTTAGTACATCCGCTACCATTCTTTCTGTTGGGAGATATTCCAACTCAAACCTTTTGTCCTTTATTGCACCTCTTACAAAATGATATCTTAGATCTATATGCTTAGATCTTGCATGAAATACAGCATCCCTTGTGAGCAGATTCGCACTTTGATTATCATTAAATACTTTGATGTTTATGTCTAACCCAAGTTCTTCGAGAAAGTTTTTAATGTGTATTGCTTCCTTGGCAGCTTCAGCAATTGCCATGTATTCAGCTTCCGCTGAAGACAACGCTACTGTTTTTTGTTTCTGCGATTTCCATGAGATCGCAGCATTACACATTACAAATGCATAACCAGTATATGATTTCCTGTCTATTGCATTGGATCCCCAATCTGCATCAGCATACCCAATTATTTCAAAATTCCCTCTTTGATACTTTAAACCCAAGTTAATTGTTTGTTTGAGATATCTTAAAATTCTCTTTGCAGCGATCCAATATGCTTTGTTGTATGCCGATGCAAATTGTGCCAAAAATACAACCCTATTCATTATATCTGGCCTCGACACTACGGCCAGGTACATTAATGCACCAATTAGTTCTTTATAAGGTGCTTCGCAGTTTCCTATATCTGAATGAAAAGTTTCATTTATGTTTGCAGGTGTATCTAGTCCATTTGCGTTTTCCATCTCAAATCTATTTAATACATCTCTAATATATTTTCTTTGAATTAATGTAATTTCATTTCCTTTTCGCAAAATTTCTATCCCTAAGCAATAATTTGCTTCTCCCATGTCTTTGATTTCAAACGTTTCTTTAAGTCCTTCTTTAATTTCCGCAATTTTATTAACATTATTTCCCGCAATTAACATGTCATCAACGTATACTAAAATTAATATAAATGTTTCCTTATTCTTAATGAAATATATACACGGATCAGAATTACTCTGCTTTAAACCTAGTTCCTTTAATTTAGAGTCTAATAATATGTTCCACTGTCGACTCGCTTGTTTTAGTCCGTATAACCCCTTTTTCAGTTTACAACAATTTCTATTTTCGTTCTGTATGTTCCTTAACATCAATAATGCTTTGTTTTTAATATCCCCCTTTTCTGTTTCTATTATGTAACATAAAGAATCTTCCAACAGCTCCGGTATTTCCATGTGAACCTCCTCATCTAGCTTTCCATTTAAGAAAGCAGATGTTACATCCATTTGATGTATTATTAAGTTATATTGTACTGCTAAAGCTATTAACATTCTGAAAGATTCTAGTCTAGCAACTGGTGCGAATGTTTGATCATAGTCATATCCCTTTTTCTGATTGAAACCTCTTGCTACTAACCTAGCTTTTCTCTTATATATTTCACCGCGACTATTAAATTTGTTCGCTAACACTATTTTGCAGTCAATAATGTTTTTATTACATGGCTTTTCAACTACATCCCACGTGTCATTTTTCAACAGACTTTTGAACTCGTTCACAATTGCTTCATACCATTCTTCTTTGTTTTCACCTTTAACTGCTTCGTGCAAGTCTATCTGTGCGTACTTTGCCGTTGCATCCTCAAATACCTCATTATCACCGTTGTCTGTTGCATCGTCTCTATCTGCTCGCTGATTTTCTTCATATTCATTACATGATGTAGTTCTGTACGATTTTTTCGGCCTCCCTGGCCTTCCCGTGCGGATTATTTTTGGTCTTCCGCGTACTCTTCTTTCGAGTCATTTGTTTTCATCATTATTGTCAGTTTGTTGGCTTTCATTTATCGGAATTAATATTTCTGATGAATCAGCATCTGTGTCTTCTTCTTCTTCAGCGATCATTTCATTTTGGTTTATAACTGTGCATTCTTCTGCTTCACTCATGAATCTCACATCTCTTGATACTATGATCTTCCTCATTTTCGGAACATATACTCTGTACCCTTTTGTCTGTTCAGAGTATCCTACCATAACACCTTGTATCGACCTTTCTTCCAATTTTCCTTTGGTTACAGTTTTATCTAGAATGAAAGTCTTTGTTCCAAAAACCCGTAAGTGATTTATGTTTACCTTTCGATCAGACCAGAGCTCATATGGTATTTTACCATCTAATGAGTTCGTAGGGCACCTATTTCTTATGTAATTTGCCGTCATTACTGCCTCTGCCCAGAAACCAGCTGCCAATTCCGATTTGATCAACATACATCTTGCCATGTCTAACAGTGTTCTGTTCTTCCTTTCGGCAACCCCATTTTGCTGTGGAGTGTATGGAGTAGACGTCCTTCTTTGTATTCCACAGTCTTTTAAAAATTTGTCGAATTTATCATTACAGTATTCTTTTCCATTATCCGTTTGTAGATACTTAATCTTTTTCTCACATAGATTTTCTGCAATCTTCTTATATTCTTTAAACTTTTCGAATACATCACTTTTGTTCTTTAGAAAATACACTTTACAATATCTGGAGTAATCGTCAATAAAGGTACAATAGTATCTTGCACCCCCCAAAGATTGTTGCCTGAACGGTCCACATATGTCACTGTGCACTATTTCTAATTTGTTCTTGGCACTTTCATGTGACGACTTAAACGGTAATACTGTTTGTTTACCTAAAGCACATACTCGACATTCTAAAATTTTACTGCCATCACCTGTATTAATATTCACATCTCTCAATATCTTTATTAGGTCTTTTACATTTAAGTGTCCCAACCGTTCATGCCATAATTTTAACCTTATGTCATCTCCACCAATCTTTTGAGCCGTTTGTACTTCCGGTTGTTTTATAAAATACAGGTTACCAATCCTATTTGCCACCAGCCTTACATTACCTTCATAATCTCTCACCGTGGCCGCATGCTTATTAAATACTACCTCATAGTTTTTGTCGACTATTCGTGCCACTGACACCAAATTGGTCCTCAAGGTTGGCACCAAAAGTGTATTTTCAAAGTTTATGAACTTTTCAGTGTTTTCATCCATGACCTTTACTCTAACTCTTCCTTTGCCTTCAACAGTGGTGGAGTTTTTATCAGCTAGATGCAGATTTTCATTTACTGGTTCCATTTCATGAAACATATCTTCATTTTTGCACAAATGAGCAGTGCATCCACTATCTAAGCACCATCTTTCTTCTAGCTCCCCAGCCATGGTTTCATTTGCAACTGCTGCATAGAATGTTTCCTCCACCATCTTTGCACTTCGTTCATTGCTTCTGACGGTTTTATTTCCTCTTGGCGGAATCCTCGCATAACATTTTGCAGCAATGTGCCCCTTTCTATTACATCTAAAACATGTTATGTTGTAATTCAGACTTCCTTTCGACATATCTTTACAGTCAATTTTGTTGGTTTCTTCACCAGTTTTCCTTCTCTGAAAGTTCTGCCCCCCAGTTTGACTCTTTTTTGATGTTACCCACATTGCGTTTGAAATCCCACTTGGGCTACAACTTTGTTTTCGGGCATCACTCTCTTCTAGGATTTTTATTTTCAGAGCTTCAACACCAGGTAAGTTGTCACGGGATTCAATTGCGCATCTGAAATTTTCATAACTTCCTGGCAGACTATACAGTAACATAATTGATAACAAGTCAGGGTTAATTTCCACATTCATTGCCTCCAACTTGTCCACTGCATCAAAAAACTTGTTAATATGTTCCCTCACATCTTCCCCTTCCTGCATCTTTTGCAGTGTTAACTGTTTTAACAACGTGGCCTTTCTCGCAGGCCCCTTTGATGCATATATCGATTCCAGCTTTAACCATGTTTCACGTGCTGTCTCGCATCCCTTCAACTGTTTTAGTTCACTTGGTGCAATACTGAGTATTAAATCAGATCTGGCTTTTTTATCCTCGGTTATCCATTTATTATGGGCTACGACGGAAGTTGCATCACCTTCTATAATTTCTGGCTTAACTGCTTCACCAGATACATGTTGCCAATGATCATTTTTTACCAGTAATGCCTCGGCTTGCATTCGCCACGTGTCATAATTGTTTTTATTTAAAGCCTCAATTTTCGCCAAATTTAAACTCATCTTGATATGCGACGCACGTGGTCAACCTAACCTCTTCACTAGAATTCTTTTCTTTTACCAATCTGGGCCCATAACCTGTTAAAATCTATGCACAAAACCAGCTGATATTTCCTATTTACTTAGTTACAGGATTCAATAACCACCCAATTAGTGCAATTATGTATATATTTATTTTTAGTCTGTTACAAGGTTTAGCCATACAGCACGTGGCACACTCCATAAAACACACACACGTAAGAAGCATACAGCCAATTTCACACATCATCATACTTACACATACACACACACATACATACTGTTATGCGTTGACTAATCTCAACAATATCTACTGAAGATATAGTAATAATGGTATTGTTATACAATGTAGATTGGTCTGTGGGATTAAATCAGTATATTACATTACATCTGATGTAGATATAGTAATAATGATATTGTTATTAAATGTATATTACATATCTAGAGTAGATATAGTAATAACGATACTGCCATTATATGTACATTGATCTGTGGGAATGTATCAGTATATTACATTATATCTAATGTAGATATAGTAATAATGGTATTGTTATTAAATGTACATTGGTCTGTGGGATTAAATCAGTATATTAAATTTCACCTGATGTAGATATAGTAATAACGGTACTGTTATTATATGTACATTGGTCTGTGGGACGGGATCAGTATATTACCTTATATCTAATGTAGATATAGTAATAATGATATTGTTACCAAAATTACATTGATCTGTGGGAAGTGCTCAGTATATTACATTATATCTAATGAGGATATAGTAATAATGATATTGTTATTAAATGTACATTGGTTTGTGTGATTAAATCAGTATATTACATTACATCTGATGTAGATATAGTAATAATGGTATTGTTATTAAATGTACATTGTTCTGTGGGATTAAATCAGTATATTACATTATATCTAATGTAGATATAATAATATCGAAACTGTTATTATATGCACATTGATCTGTGGGCTTAAATCAGTATATGAAATTACATCTGATGTAGATATAGTAATAATGGTATTGTTATTATATGTACATTGATCTGTGGGAAGGTATCAGTATATTGCAGTAGATCTAATGTTTATACAGTAATAACGAAACTGTTATTATATGTACATTGATCTGTGGGATTAAATCAGAATATTAAATTACATCTGATGTAGATATAGTAATAATGATATTGTTATTAAATGTATATTTCATGTCTAATGTAGATATAGTAATAACGATACTGCCATTATATGTAAATTGATCGGTGGGAAGCTCTCAGTATATTACATTATATCTAATGTAGATATAGTAATAACGAAACTGTTATTATATGTACATTGATCTGTGGGAAGGGATCAGTATATTACATTATATCTAATGTAGATATAGTAATAATGATATTGTTACCAAAATTACATTGATCTGTGGTGTTACGTTGCGCGACGCGAGGGCGAGCGCGCAACGTAAAGTGAAATGGGAATTTACAAGGAAAGAAAGTTGGAAAAGTTCGATCGTTAATTCTTGGTGCGATGAGAAAGGTCTCGCTGCCACCAGCCCTGATCGCGTATGGCGCGTTAACGTCCTCTACGATCAGAACAAATTAAAAGACGGAAATTTAGATAGAATTTATTTCCGTTGGGTTCGTCAGTGTTCTGAGTCCCGTACGGGTCCCTCCTTGAAACGTTGTGTTGGCGTGCGTGGATTTAATGTAAAGATAGGCATTGTAACTCAAAGAAATAAAGTAGACTGAATAGTGTTCAACAAATAAAAATGTAATTCAAAACTATTGAAAGTAGTACAACTGAAAATGACTATTGAATTTAATTGCTATTAATGCTTGATAATATTAATGATTACTATTAGATAAGTTCAATTCAAAAATAATACTGGTTTGACAAGGGTAAAGATGCTTAACCTATTTCATATAATAATGACTATTGTTTGTCTGAAAATCGTGTAAAATATAGATTGCCTTTGATTCGCAGTTGGACTTTGAATATATTTTAATTTTAAACGTGTTATCGAATCTAGGTGTAAGACAACTTGCTCGGCTAGTTAATTAGATGGAAAATTAGCGGTGTTTGGCCGCGAGGTAACGACCTGAATGGAGAGGCTCTCACAACCCCCGAAAGGGCTTTACAGGTCGCCCCTGACAAAATATCGTAGTCGAGCAATCGTCACACACACCAGGTCGCGATAAATCAAAATTCGGAATATTAAGATAACGTATTGTTTATAATTCGGTACCTGAACGTAAAAAAAAAATCGAGACGATCTAAAATGGAGAGACTCTCATAACCCGAAGGCTTAATAGATCGCCCGTTTTGCCTTGTTGAAATTCAATGATAATGCCGTGCTCGACGAATTAGTAATTGACAGGCTTACCGTGAAAATGTAGCATAAGATATACGGTAAAATCGTTGAAAAATCGCCATTGGTTCGTTGAAAGATCGCTGTTGAATCTGGAACACCAAGAGAGAGATGAGGAAACCTGTCGCACTAGCACTTGTCGCGCGCCCGATTGCCCTTTATTGCGTCACAAACAGAATCTAAACGACACGATCACAAACGATTACGATTTTTTTGGAAAAATAGAATTATTATTAACACGAGTGAATTTAATACGGAGATACGCGATCAAACGGATTAAAATTGAAAGAGAAAAGATAGAATTTTAAGAGTATGAAGAATTAACGTGCGCGTCACTGAGTCTTTGCAAAATATTCCCGAATTTCACCCTCGCGACACTCTGCCTAATCTATAGGTCTTGCCGCGCAGCTAAATTACGCGAAGTATTATTACAACTCTATCTCTAGACGCACGGGCTCCCGTCACGACTTACTCGATTGATCGACGAAGAGTGATCGGAATCGATCGCGATCCTGGCCGGAAGGGCCCGTCGCGAGGATGATGTCCTGCGTGGGGACATTCCGACAAATCATAGCGCGTGACGACAGCGTCGCGCGCGTCGCTATTGGTCGAAGACGCGTGCTAGCTAAATTCCTCTAGACTATGTTCTTTCTCTCTCTTGGTGTTCCATCTCTGTCTAACGGCTTTTCGGTGTTCCTACGCCGTAGATTTTTCTGGAATATTCCATTTCTCGCTTTCGATAATCAGATATAACGAATATCAGCAATTATTTAAATCTGAATTAATGTTTACACCAGAACCATTCAACAATGAAGCGAATAATTATGAATAAAATTTATATCCATCATACCATTATGTATTAATAATTTGATCGATTGGCAATCGCACGATTTAGACTAGCAGTCGGCGTAATTAATTAACATTATCAGTAGTCGTTTGTTCATAAATCGCAACGCGTGTTTCGCCGGCGCGCATGTTGTAAAACATTCCATGTTTGGATGAAATTCTCGATTAGCTAACATATTCCTTGATTATTAAATTGAATATAAGTTATTTCATTAGCAGCGTAGCTAGTTCTAGAACGTTCTTGCTATTTGAAAATTACCGTTGGGTCTTGGTTTCAGGCAAATTCTCGGAATTCGATACAAAGACTTTTATTGCCCCGTTCGACCCTTCGCCCCTAAACAGTCGTCGAACGCTTGCTAACGCTTGACTGCGAGGGTTCTCATTCCTTGTTCATTCTATCAACCAAATGTTCAAATAGATAGATTAATCCGCGCTTCCATTCCAGCACTCATCTCACGCATACGATCGAATTAGGGGCCGACTGGCGCCCACGTGTGGAAAAGAGGAGAGATTCGGTTGAAATTCGAATGATAAATTGATCTCTACGCTTTTGCGCAGTTAACCTGAGGAGACCCCTATAATGCGAAGCACTGGCTAACTGCGCAGCGAACGCTGTTTATGATACCTCTCCTCTTTCGAACCCGAGTTTTTGTATAGTTCGAAATCTGTTACTACGCAGTTGAGCACGACGATAGTCTCAAGGAGGGGTAATAACTAAAGAAAAGAATTGAGAGATGTAAGGAGAATAAAGAATAGAAAAGACAAAATAGAATAATTATAGACTCAAACTCTTCCCTGTGCCTTTCCCACATGAAGAAGACTCTCATAACCCGAAGGCTTGATGAGAAAACACAGAGTCGAGGAGAAAATTGAAAAAGATGAAGTAGTAATTCGCCCTCCCCACGTCCCTTACATGAGGAGACTCCTATAACCCGAAGGCTTGATAAGGAAGCGTGAGGCGGACAAATTTGCAAAATTTTCCAGACGTAACAGTGGGAAGGGATCATTATATTTCATTATATCCAATGTAGATATAGTATAAATGATACTGTTATTCAATGTACATTGATCTGTGGGATGGAATCTGTATATTGCAGTAGATCTAATGTAGATATAGTAATAACGATACTGTCATTAAGTGTTTATTACGTATCTAATGTAGATATAGTAATGACGATACTGCCATTATATGTAAATTGATCGGTGAGAAGGGATCATTATATTACATTATATCTAATGTAGATATAGTAGTAATGATATTGTTATTAAATGTACGTTAGTCTGTGGGATTAAATCAGTATAATAAATTTCATCTGATGTAGATATAGTAATAATGATATTGTTATTAAATGTATATTACATCTCTAATGTAGATATAGTAATAACGATACCGTTATTATATGTACATTGATCTGTGGGAAGGTGTCAGTATATTACATTATATCTAATGTAGATACAGTAATAATGATATTGTTATTAAATGTATATTACATATCTAATGTAGATATAGTAATAACGAAACTGTTATTCTATATACATTGATCTGTGGGAAGGGATCAGTATATTACATAATATCTAATGAAGATATAGTAATAGTGATATTGTTATTAAATGTACATTGGTCTGTGGGAATGAATCAGTATATTACATTACATTTAATGTAGATATAGTAATAATGATATTGTTATTAAATGTATATTACATATCTAATGTAGATATAGTAATGACGATAATGTTATAATCGGTGCATTGATCTGTGGGAAGTGATCACTATATTATATTATATCTAATGATAATATAGTGATAATGATATTGCTATTAAATGTACATTGGTCTGTGGGAATAAATCAGTATATTACATTACATCGGATGTAGATATAGTAATAATGATATTGTTATTAAATGTATATTACATATCTAGAGTAGATATAGTAATAACGATACTGCCATTATATGTACATTGATCGGTGGGATTGTATCAGTATATTACATTATGTCTAATGTAGATATAGTAATAATGGTATTGTTATTAAATGTACATTGGTCTGTGGGATTAAATCAGTATATTAAATTTCATCTGATGTAGATATAGTAATAACGGTACTGTTATTATATGTACATTGATCGGTGGGAAGGGATCAGTATATTACATTATACGTAATGTAGATATAGTAATGACGATAATGTTACAATCTGTGTATTGATCTGTGGGAAGTGATCAGTATATTACATTATATCTACTGAAGATATATTAATAATGGTATTGTTATTAAATGTACATTGGTCTGTGGGATTAAATCAGTATATTACATTACATGTGATGTAGATATAGTAATAATGATATTGTTATTAAATGTATATTTCATATCTAATGTAGATATAGTAATAACGATACTGTTATTATATGTAAATTGATCGGTGGGAAGCTATCAGTATATTACATTATATCTAATGTAGATATAGTAATAACGAAACTGTTATTATATGTACATTGATCTGTGGGAATGGATCAGTATATTACATTGTATCTAATGTAGATATAGTAATAATGGTATTGTTATTAAATGTACATTGGTCTGTGGGATTAAATCAGTATATTAAATTTCATCTGATGTAGATATAGTAATAAATGTATATTACATATCTAATGTAGATATAGTAACAACGAAACTGTTATTATATGTACATTGATCTGTGGAAAGGCATCAGTATGTTACATTATATCCAATGTAGATATAGTATAAATGATACTGTTATTCAATGTACATTGATCTGTGGGAAGGGACAAGTATATTGCAGGAGATCTGATGCAGATATAGTAATAACGATACTGCCATTATATGTACATTGATCAGTGGGAAGGGATCATTATATTACATTATATCCAATGTAGATATAGTAATAATGATATTGTTATTAAATGTATATAACATATCTAATGTAGATATAGTAATAACGATACTGTTATTATATGTAAATTGACCTGTGGAAAGGATACTGCCATTATATGTACATTGATCGGTGGGAGGGGATCATTATATTACATTATATCTAATGTAGATATAGTAATAATGATATTGTTATTAAATGTACATTGGTCTGTGGGATTAAATCAGTATATTAAATTTCATCTGATGTAGATATAGTAATAATGATATTGTTATTAATGTATATTACATATCCAATGTAGATATAGTATAAATGATACTGTGATTCAGTGTACATTGATCTGTGGGAAGGAGTCAGTATATTGCAGTAGATCTAATGTAGATATAGTAATAACGATAATGTTACAATCTGTGCATAGATCTGTGGGAAGTGATCAGTATATTACATTATATCTAAAGAAGATATAGTAATAATGATATTGTTATTAAATGTACATTGGACTGTGGGAATAAATCAGTATATTACATTACACCTGATGTAGATATATTAATAATGATATTGTTATTAAATGTATATTATATATCTAATGTAGATATTGTAATAACGATACTGTTATTGTATGTACATTGATCTGTGGGAAGGTATCAGTATATTACATTATATCTATAGTAGATATAGTAATAACCAATCTGTTATTATATGTACATTGATCTGTGGGTAGGGATCAGTATATTACATTATATCTAATGTAGATATAGTAATAATGGTATTGTTATTAAATGTACATTGGTCTGTGGGATTAAATCAGGATATTAAATTTCATCTGATGTAGATATAGTAATAAATGTATATTACATATCTAATGTAGATATAGTAATAACGATACTGTTATTATATGTACATTGATCTGTGGGAAGGTATCAGTATATTACATTGTATCCCATGTAGATATAGTAATAATGATATTGTTATTGAATGTACATTGGTCTGTGGGATTAAATCAGTATATTGAATTTCATCTGATGTAGATATATTAATAATGATATTGTTATTAAATGTACATTGGTCTGTGGGATTAAATCAGTATATTAAATTTCATCTGATGTAGATATAGTGATAAAGATATTGTTATTAAATGTATATTACATATCTAATGTAGATATAGTAATAACGATACTGTTATTATATGTACATTGATCTGTGGGAAGGTATCAGTATATTACATTGTATCCCATGTAGATATAGTAATAATGATATTGTTATTGAATGTACATTGGTCTGTGGGATTAAATCAGTATATTGAATTTCATCTGATGTAGATATAGTAATAATGATATTGTTATTAAATGTATATTACACATCTAATGTAGATATAGTAATAACGATACTGTTATTATATGAATATTGATCTGTGGGAAGGTATCAGTATATAATATTATATCTATTGCAGATATAGTAATAACGAAACTGTTATTATATGTACATTGATCTGCAGGTAGGGATCAGTATATTACATTATATCTAATGTAGATATAGCAATAATGATGTTGTTACCAAAATTACATTGATCTGTGGGATTAAATCAGTATATTAAATTTCATCTGATGTAGATATAGTAATAAATGTATATTACATATCTAATGTAGATATAGTAATAACGATACTGTTATTATATGTAAATTGATCGGTGGGAAGCTATCAGTATATTACATTATATCTAATGTAGATATAGTAATAACGAAACTGTTATTATATGTACATTGATCTGTGGGAATGGATCAGTATATTACATTGTATCTAATGTAGATATAGTAATAACGATATTGCTATTAAATGTACATTGGTCTGTGGGATTAAATCAGTATGTTAAATTTCATCTGATGTAGATATAGTAATAATGATATTGTTATTAAATGTATATTACATATCTAATGTAGATATAGTAATAACGATATTGCTATTAAATGTACATTGGTCTGTGGGATTAAATCAGTATGTTAAATTTCATCTGATGTAGATATAGTAATAATGATATTGTTATTAAATGTATATTACATATCTAATGTAGATATAGTAATAACGATACTGTTATTATACGTACATTGATCTGTGGGAAGGTATCAGTATATTACATATATCTAATGTAGATATAGTAATAATGATATTGTTATTAAATGTACATTGGTCTGTGGGATTAAATCAGTATGTTAAATTTCATCTGATGTAGATATAGTAATAATGATATTGTTGTTAAATGTATATTACATATCTAATGTAGATATAGTAATAACGATACTGTTATTATATGTACATTGATCTGTGGGAAGGGATCAGTATATTACATTATATCTATTGTAGATATAGTAATAACGAAACTGTTATTATACGTACATTGATCTGTGGGAAGGGATCAGTATATCACATTATATCTAATGTAGATATAGTAATAATGATATTGTTACCAAAATTACATTGATCTGTGGGAAGGCATCAGTATATTACATTATATCTAATGTAGATATAGTAATAATGATACTGTTATTATATGTACATTGATCTGTGTGATTAAATCAGTATATTGCATGATATATATGTAGATATAGTAATAATGATGTTACTGCCATATAATACATTGATCTGTGGGAAGGGATCATTATATTTCATTATATACCAATGTAGATATAGTATAAATGATACTGTTATTCAATGTACAGTGATCTGTGGGAAGGGATCAGTATATTGCAGGAGATCTAATGCAGATATAGTCAATAACGGATACTGCCGTTATATGTACATCGATTCGGTGGGAAGGATCATTCTATTACATTATATCTAATGTAGATATAGTAATAATGACATTGTTATTAAATGTATATTACATATCTAATGTAGATATAGTAATAACGATACTGTTATTATATGTATATTGATCTGTGGGAAGGTATCAGTATATTACATTATACCTATTGTAGATATAGTAACAACGAAACTGTTATTATATGTACATTGATCTGTGGAAAGGCATCAGTATGTTACATTATATCCAATGTAGATATAGTATAAATGATACTGTTATTCAATGTACATTGATCTGTGGGAAGGGACAAGTATATTGGAGGAGATCTGATGCAGATATAGTAATAACGATATTGCCATTATATGTGCATTGATCAGTGGGAAGGGATCATTATATTACATTATATCCAATGTAGATATAGTAATAATGATATTGTTATTAAATGTATATAACATATCTAATGTAGATATAGTAATAACGATACTGTTATTATATGTAAATTGATCTGTGGAAAGGTATCAGTAGATTACATTATATC
>NW_025791194.1:0-40806 GCF_907164935.1 Osmia bicornis bicornis | reverse complement strand
GGCATCCTAGGTCCGAGCCTGTGCTGCCTCTTCAGCGCCGCTTTGGAGCAGGGGGTGTTCCCCTCGATTTGGAAGGAGGGGCGGCTGGTCCTCCTCCGAAAGAACGGACGGCCCGCAGATTCTCCCTCTGCGTACCGGCCCATTGTGCTGTTGGACGAGGTGGGAGAGCTCTTCGAGCGTGTCATCGCAAACCGCCTCGTCCACCACCTGTCTAGCGTTGGCCCCGATCTGGCCGACATCCAGTTCGGGTTTCGCGAGGGTCGCAGCACCATCGACGCTATCCAGCGGGTGCGCACCCTCGCCGAGTCGGCCACGTCCCGGGTCGGGGTGGCGCTGGGCGTCTCCTTGTACGTTACAACGCGTTCAACACCCTGCCCCATGGCACGATACGGGGGGCTGGTTTACCAGAACGTCCCCCCGTTTCTGCAGAGGATCATCGGGGCCTTCCTTGATGGCAGGTGGATACTGTATACGGGCCGGGACGGTACGCTGCACTGGAAGGAGGTCGACTGCGGAGTGCCCCAAGGGTCCAAACTGGGCCCCCCTTATGGAACGTGGGGTACAACGCGGCGCTGCGGGTGATCCTCCCGCCCGGGGTATGAGCCACGGTATTCGCAGATGACTACTACCTGCTGGCCACCGGGCGGGACTGATTGAGGACCTGCCGCTGTGCCGAGGTGGTGGTCGCCATCGTGCGAAGAGCGATCCGGGCGCTGGGTCTGGCGCTGGCTCCTCACAAGACCGAGGCCATGTGGTTCTTCGATCCTCGGCGTGGGGTAGCCCCTCCGGCCCAGCTCTGGCTCGAGGTCGACGGGTGCCGGATCGTGATCGGCAGGGGTCTTCGATACCTCGGTCTGTATCTCGACAGCCACTGGCGGTTCGATGTTCACTTCGACCGCCTGGCTCCCCGATTGGAACAGGTGGCGACCAATCTTGGCCGCCTGTTGCCCAACCTCGGGGGGCCGGGAGTGAGGGTTCGCCGCCTATACGTGGGAATCGTCCGGTCCATAGCCCTATACGGGGCTCCGATATGGGCCGGTGATCTGGCGGTCAGCAGGCACAGCTGCACTCTGCTGCGGCGGGTGGAGCGCCGGCTGGCCATCAGGATCGTGCGGGGCTACTGCACGATCTCCTACGAGGGGGCGATGGTCTTGGCTGGTCTCATCCCACTCCGGTACCAGGCAGAGGTCGAATCCAGTACATACTGGTATTCGCGAGCCCTCCGCCAGGCCGGGAAGGACCCGCCGGGGCCGACGGTCGAGGAACACCGGAGCCAGGCCCGACTGGTCGCGGCGGAAAGGTGGCAGAGATCCCTAACAGAGGGGGCTGCCGCCGGAACCCGCGCCGTCGGAGCGGTCCTGCCGATGATATCGGAGTGGCGGGACCGCGGCCACGGCGCCCTGTCGTTCTGGGTCACGCAGGTGCTCTCCGGACACGGGGTGTTCGGGGAGTTGCTGTGCCGGAGGAATGGACCTGCCACTGTTGGCTCTGCGGGGCGGCGCGGGACGCCGCACAGCACACGCTGGCGGAGTACCCGGTGTTTGCGGTGGCGCTCCACGCCCTGACGCCAGAAATAGGGGAGGATCTCTCGCCGGCAGGCGTCGTGCGACAGATGCTTGCCGGCGAGACAGAATGGAGTGCCGTGACCATGGTCATGGTGCGAACCCTGATGCCGGCTGGGTGAGCTGTTACTCCCCCGGTGGGGGGCGCTTTCAGCGCACGGCGGGGGAGGCTCCGGAGTTGTAGTAATCAGGTCCCGGAGCCTCTGCCATACGCCAGAGGAGGTCGCCGTGGGGTTTTAGTCAGTAGGAATCTGACACTCCCCCGCTGCCCTCCCCCACGGGTGGCGGGGGGTCTTATGTAAGATTTCCCCACGAAAAAAAAAAAAATTGTTGAAAGCCCGCTCGACGCGTCAAGGAGAGCGGACGTGTTTCGTGGTCGCTCCGTGGTTAGATTTTCAACGCGGTGGATAGCGGCTTAGTTATTCGCGTTTTTTGGTAGAATCATTTTTATTATGTGTTCGGAAGTGCTATTGTGTCGTTTTTTGATTAAATATTGTGTTAATTTATTGTTAAATAACGAAAACGTGATGTGCGTGTTACGCGGCATTTCGACGTTGTGTTTCCGGTGTCGGCGTGTTAATTATAAACATTGGACATTATTTAAGGATAATTGTCGTAAATTAGAAACGATTCGCAGTGAAGTCCCGCGTTTTTTGGAGCCATAGCTCCAAAACTACGCATCTGATAAAAAAATGTCATAGAACATAAATAGTAGGAAATTTAATTTCCTACAAAAAAGGTCTCTTAAGATTTTGCCATAGCTCGCACGGTTTCCGAGATAGCTGCAGGTTTACCTCAAGGAAAGGGGCGTCACGCGTATATTCCGAGATATTTCTTCTTCTTCTTGTTCTTCTTCTGCACAGCTGCGCTGGAAGTGGCATTTACAGCTGGGAATAGTGAATACAGCTTAGAATAGTGCAGAGTTACCTCAAAGAAAGGGGCCACAGTGTTTCTTCATTCTTATAATGTGGTGCGGCTTCGGAACTTTTAAATATTACGATATATCTCGAAAACTACACATCTGATAAAAAAATATCATAGCACATAGATAATCGGAAATTTAATTTCCTACAAAAAACGTCTGTTAACATTTTGCCATAGCTCGCACCGTTTCCGAGATATTTGCAGATTTACCTCAAGGAAAGGGGCGTCACGCACATATTCCGAGATATTTCTTCTTCTTCTTGTTCTTCTTCTGCACAGCTGCGCTGGAAGTGGCATTTGCAGCTCGAAATAGTGAATACAGCATAGAATAGTGCAGAGTTACCTGAAAGAAAGGAGCCACAGTGTTTCTTCTTCCTTATAATGTTGGTACGGCTTCGGAACTTTTAAATGTCTCGATATATCTCGAAAACTACGCATCTGATCAAATAATGACATACAACATAAATAGTAGCAAATTTAATTTCCTACAAAAAAGTCCTATTAACATTTTGCCATAGCTCGCACCGTTTCCGAGATATTTGCAGATTTACCTCAAGGAAAGGGGCGTCACGCACATACTCCGCCATATTTCTTCTCCTTCTTGTTCTTCTTCTGCACAGCTGCGCTGGAAGTGGCATTTACAGCTCGGAATAGTGAATACAGCTTAGAATAGTGCAGGGTTACCTCAAATAAAGGGGCCACAGTAGTAGTGGGGCTAGGCCGGTTCTAATTCACTTGCGTCAGCATTTTTTTTGCTGACTCAGCATAAATTTGACACCCTCAGCAGAAATATGATACCCCCCCACCCCCACCCCTGCTTTGAACTGAAATTTGACACCTTCGGGGGTGGTGGTGCGGGTGGGGGGGGTATCATATTTCTGCTGAGGGTGTCAAATTTATGCTGAGTCAGCAAAAAAAATGCTGACGCAAGTGAGTTAGAATCGGCCTAGCACCCTTTTGACCTTGAACTATTTTTGGCGTCACCTATAACACCCCATGACCTTGAACTGAAATTTGACACCTACGAGACCCCCCCACCTCATGACCTTGAGATAAAATCTATTTTTGGCGTCACCTATAACGCCCTACCGCACCCCTCATGACCTTGAACTGAAATTTGGCACCTATGAGACCCCTCACCCCATGGCCATGAATAACTCCCCACCCGAATTTTTTCTACGTCGTGGAAATGAGGTTTTTGTTGACGTTGCAAATCTTGGAAATGAGGTTTTTGTTGACGCTGCAATAATGAACTGTAATTAAACACCGTCATCAATGACATCCCCATAACCTTCAACTATTTTTGCAGTTTTTATGTTGATGCAGTAAATCTGACACTGCAATTCGTGTATGTGTGGGTGCTATCATCATTAGCACAGATTGAGCCTTTTTCTCTATGTATGAGATCGAGACTTTAATAAAAATGGGAGAAAATCGGCGATGTGTGTCATATGTAGTTGGATAATCAAAAGTGCATGAATACTTAACGCGTTTGTGTACAGAGCGTGTCATATGTAGTTTGATAATCAGAAGTGCATGAATACTTAACTCGTTTGTGAATAAGAGAAATGGAGACCACGTTACTGCGAGAACTCGAACGCATTGCCGAATTATTGGCGCAACGAGTAATAAACATCAATACCGAAGATGAGCGTTGCGAGTGCTTGATGCAATGTGACCAATGCATTGAATTGATAGACGATCGATTACAAATGGGGGGCGATTTATCAGTCGAAGGACGGCGAGATATAGAAGCACACAAAGAAAGAATCGGTGCCTTGCGTAGGACATTGCATTGTAACAATGATCATCCTAGTGGTCAAAAGGCAATATTACTGAATGAAGTTGCATGTATAGAACAACTTTTACCCCAACGTATTGCGGCCATAAGTAGTAACGATGACCGAGACGCATGTCTGGCGCAATGCAATCAATGCATTGATTTAATGATAGAACGATTGCAACTGGAAAAGGACTTATCAACTGGTTTGAAAAATAGTTTAACAGCCAGGATAGCGAGATTTAAATCGTTAAGAGCAGAGTTACACGGATCTGTAAAAATAGGTGAAGGTCAAGGGAGAACAGGTGTTGAATCACACACATCATCATCATCTCTTATCTGGGAGGACGTAGAATCAGCTTTCTATAACCGGATAACTACAGGAATTATAATCAACACCGAGCATATTGACCCACGAAACTTTTTGGAAGATGCTAGAAAAATAGTATTCCAACGTCTAGCGGAAGTTTTCCAAAATCATTCATGCATAAAAGTGAATACGGTATCCTATGGGGAGTTTACCGTTAATAATAAAAACGATGTGAAAAATTTGATTGCGAAAAATAAGCAATTATTTTCTACATCGAACTTGAACGATTGGTATGACAAATACGTTGTGAACTCAACCTTAACACTGCTGGAAGAATTTCAGGAACGGGACAGCGGTTGGGCGTTATCGAAAATTCTGCATTTGATGTTAAATATCAATAAATGCAATCCGATGCATGCTGGTTGTTACACCGACATACCAAAAACAATTAAGGACAAAAGAGCGGTAGTAAATGTGGCTGCTGACGATGATACATGTTTTGTTAGATCGATAGTTGCAGCATTATATCCCGTCCATGTGAATGCACATCGACCATGATCATATCCCAACTACAACACCGTTTTAAATTTGGAGGGCATCGCATTTCCAGTAACGCTTAATCAAATACCAAAATTTGAGCGTCAAAACGATGTTTCGATAAACGTTTATTTCTGGAACTTGAATATGAAAAAGTGTGTTCCGCTCTAACTTACCACCAACAAAAGATTTCGTCACGTTAACCTGCTGATGCTTGAAACCCCCCACCATAATGTGCATCACTTTGCATGGATTAAAGGTCTGTCCCGGCTTGTTTCACGCCAGCTCAGTAAAAAGGAACATAAAACTTATATTTGTGACAGGTTTGTATCACAACATTAAGATATATTTTAGTGTATACGTTTTTTCTTTTGTACTAATGCAGCTACTTTGTTTATATGTAGATGTCTTCACTACTTTTGTGCGGAAGAAAAGTTATTGAAACATTCGAAGGATTGCGCGAAGATGAACGACTGTGCAATCATTCTACCGTCAAATGAGGATAATTTAATAAAGTTTGATAATTTTTGTCACCGAGAACGTCATCCATTCATCGTTTACGCCGATTTCGAATGCTTGCTTAAGAAGGTTAACGGCAGCGTCAATCAAGGACACTGCAATGCATACCAGCAGCACGAAGCATACAGTGTGGGATATTATTTTCACTGTTCGTACAACGCATCGGTGTGCGAGTATCGCACGTATCGGGGTCCTGACTGTGCTGCATGGTTCGTGAATGAACTTGAGAATCTTGTAAGAAAAATTGCGCCATTATTTAATACGATTGTGCCCATGACAGATTTGACGGATGATGAAAGAGAAAATTATATGAATGCATCGCATTGTCATATTTGCGAAAAACCATTCGACATCGACGACACAAAAGTTCGAGATCATTGCCATTTCACTGGTCGCTACCGAGGACCTGCTCATCAGGGATGTAATTTAAATTATAAAAATAAACGTTTTATACTGATAGTGTTTCATAACTTATCGGGATACGATGCACATTTTGTAATAAAAGAATTAGTAACGATTATCGAAAGTTCAACATCAGTATTGCCAATTACAAAAGAAAAATATATTTCATTTTCAACGATTGTGAAACGTTACAAAATTTCGCTTCGATTTATAGATTCATTCAAATTTTTAAGTTCAAGTTTAGATAAATTGAGTTCATATTTAGAGAAAGACGATATGATGATTTTACGATCGCAATTTAATTTTTTGGATGAAATAAAATTCGATTTGCTTACACGAAAAGGCATCTTTCCATACGATTATGTTACCGACTATATGAAACTGAATGAGACAACATTGCCGACATATCAGAAATTTTATAATCAACTAAGCGACTGTGCAGTTTCACAGCAGGATTATGACCAGTTTTAATATAAAAACACTTGGCGAATATAGCGATTTATATTTAAAAACAGATGTTTTATTATTGGCCGACATTTTTGAAAATTTTCGAAGCAGCTGTTTGAGAAGTTACAAACTGGATCCTGCATATTACTATACTTTACCCGGTTTTACGTGGGATGCAATGCTGAAGCACACGCGTATCGAATTAGAATTATTGACAGATATCGATATGCTACTTTTCATAGAGCGCGGCATACGTGGTGGTTTAAGTTAATGTTCTAATCGATACGCAAAGGCCAATAATAAATACATGGATTCATACAATTCCGAAGATCCATCGCGATATTTAGTTTATTTCGACGTTAATAATTTGTATGGATGGGCAATGTCGCAGTATCTACCTTATGGCGAGTTTAAGTGGTTAGACGATAATGAAATTAAAACTTTTAACATTCATGCGATATCCGAAAATTCGGACATTGGATATATTTTGGAAGTCGATTTGAAATACCCGCTAGAATTACACGATAAGCATGCAGATTTACCTTTTTGCCCAATACGCAAGAAGCCTCCTAATGGCAAACATGAGAAACTACTCGCTACAGTTCAGGATAAGCAACGTTACATCATCCATTACCGCAATCTTCAACAATGCTTAAATCATGGTTTAAAAGTTTCTGTAATTCATCGCGTTTTAGAATTTAAACAATCTCCATGGCTTCGCGAATACATTAATTTAAACACGCAACTTAGAACTGTAGCTAAAAATGATTTTGAAAAGAATTTATTCAAATTAATGAATAATGCAGTCTTTGGTAAAACTATGGAGAACGTTAGAAATCATGTAGACGTTAAATTAGTTACAAAATGGGAAGGTAGATACGGGGCCGAGGCCCTGATATCGAAACCAAATTTTCATAGCAGATCAATATTTTCGGAACATTTGGTCGCAATAGAGATGCGAAAGTTGGAAATTAAATTTACAAAACCCATTTATGTTGGTATGTGTATTCTGGATATATCAAAAACATGTTTGTACGAATTCCATTATGATTATGTTTGGCCGAAATTTAAACATCTTTGTAAAATATTATACACAGATACAGACAGTCTTATATACGAACTGGAATGTGATGACATATACGATGTAATGAAACGCGATATACATCGGTTTGACACGAGCGACTATACCGAGGACAATGTTTACAGTATGCCACGAGTAAATAAAAAAGTACCGGGATTAATGAAGGATGAAAATAATGGGTGTATAATGACTGAGTTTGTCGGACTTCGGTCGAAAATGTATGCTTTGCGCGTAGAGGGCAAACGGGACACGAAAAAAGTGAAGGGTGTCAAAAGTGACGTAATTAGGAAAACTATTTCCTTCGATGATTATATACGTTGCTTGTATGATCGTTTAGAAGTGCATCGTGAACAGAGATGTATTCGCTCAAAATTGCACAATGTATATTCTATATGTGAAGAAAAGAAGGTGCTTAGTCCTTACGATGGTAAACGATTCATAATTCCACAATCCACAAGAACATTGCCTTGGGGACATTATAAAATAAATAATTATTCGTAAAAATATAATTTATTCTTTGCTCCACGAGTAAAATATTATTAATTTCCAAGTATCTTTATAAGCCTGTAGGGTTTCGAGCTCATGCAAACCTTGCAATTTCATGAGAGAGAAACCGTAGTTCTTACTCATCTCAGGTCTTAGAGTTTGGAGGGGGATGTTTTCTCAGTGCTTTATAAACCGACGCGCGTTCGTTTTACTATTCATTATTTTCTTATAACAATGGACGTGCCACGATTGGAGAATCTTGCCTTTATGGCCATCGCTAAACATAATCGTAAGTAGTCTTCAACAATTACCCTTAGTGTATAAATTTTATTTATTTTTAACTAGTTGTTTTTCGTCCTAACAGCCATAATCATACCGCGATTTAAATTAATGCGGTTGGAGGAGGTCGCGGCGCTGCACGCAAAGTGCAGGGAGCGGCAAGAGCGGCGCCGCGAATATAAATTTCGTTGGGCGGCAACGTGGACTGAGGTCGATTTATTCGACCTCCGATATTTGTTTGGGGAGGAAATCGATGTAAGTTGCCAATCCCTTTTTATTTTTGATTTATTAGATGTTACTGTGTATTAATGTGTATTTTTATCCGACTTCGAAAAGGAGGAGGATACTCAATTCGATCAGTATATTTTTTTTTCTGGCTTTGTTCACCGATTACGCCGAGACGGATGGACCAATCGGAACGAAACCTTTTGCATCTGGTAGAGTATGTCTTCCGATTGGTTCCGTTATAAAAACATTTCGAATTTTTTTATTCCAAACGGTTTTTATTGCAAAAAAACGGGAAGTTTCTAATCTCAACATAGAATGACTTCAATGATCCTTTAATATATTGTCGGGGGCATGATTCTGAACAACTTTTTCATTATGCATAATTAACGGAAACCTTTAGTTTTCGAGATATTCGTGAAAAACTATTGTTATTTTTTCTGCCTTTGTTCGCCGATTATTCCGAGACGGATGGACCAATTGGAACGAAACCTTTTGCATCTTCTAAAGTATGTCTCCCCATTGGTCCCGTTATAAAAACATTCTATATTTTTTCATTCCGAACGGTTTTTATTGCAAAAAACGTACTATTTCACGTACGTGCGGTGTATGTTCACCGATTATTCTGAGACGGATGGACCAATCGGAATGAAACTTTATGCATCATGTACAGTACAACTCCCCATTGGTCCCGTAAAAAAATATTTTGCATTTTTTTATTCCTAACTACTTTTTTTTCTAAATGTACGTTCGCTGATTACTCCGAGACGGATGGACCAATCGGAATGAAATCTTTTGCGTCTTGTAGGATATGTCTTCCGATTGGTACCGTTATAAAAACATTTCGCATTTTATTTCGAACGGTTTTCATTATTGCAAAATACGTTCTGGTTCAAGGAATGCACCGATTGCGATGAAAGTTTTCACATTTCGTAGATCATTCCGCGATGATTCGATTTCCCAAAATTTTTGTAACTTCTTATTGTTAATAACTGTTGTTATTATAATAAAAAGCCTATTCTTTAGGGTTACCCTCCAAGGAATATACCGATCGCGATTTTTCAAACTTGTCCCTGCAAGTAAACTTCGAATACTGCTCGTTCCACTAAAAAGTGTGAAATAAAATAATTTTTAACAAAAAAAAATCCGACTTCAAAATGCACTAAAAAGTATAAAATAATTTCCATTTCATTTATATCTGTATTCCACAGCTATTAATACAATCTACTTAATCATTAAATAGGATACTAAATATATTTCAAAGTTTTCGGAGGCGGCGCAAAATTAAAAATACCCGAACAAACGGTGCTGCCAATAACGATTTGATTGTGGTATGGCAAACTTGGTAATTAATAAGTCTTAAGAGAAAAATTATAGGTCCGGTTGAAAACATTTGTAATTGTAACGATTGTATGCGAAATTGTCAGCTCTCCTGATGGACATGCACTATACTGCAGTTCACAAGAGACCATACTTAACTCGCGCCGCTCACTAGGTCTAGAGAGATTTTTAATGACGTGTGTTATTCCCCTCTCCAGCTTGCTTCTTATTATACTTTGCGATCATATAAATGGTGGGCAGAAATATATGACGTACGATAACTGAAAACCGCTGATGATATTGTAAAGTTTCACGATGCAATGAAAATTCTATTATTTTCCGGAAAAAAATGATGTGAACGCAAAGTAAGAAGCAAGCTGTAAAGGGGAATCACACGCACTATTAAAAATCTCCCTAGACCTCAGTAGGTCACTAGCTGCGCGAGTTAAGTGCGGTCACTCGTGAACTGCAGTATAGTTAATTCGTAATGGGTATATTGATTCCCATTGAATATTGTTTACTTGAAATTATCAAATGGGTCATTTGTCACTGGTTGCCGACACCTGAACTAGGATCTTCCTAGTAGAGGAAAAGTTTTTAATTTCGCGCCGCCTCCGAAGACTTTGAAATATATTTAGTATCCTATTTAATGATTAAGTAGATTGTATTAATAGCTGTGGAATACAGATATAAATGAAATGGAAATTATTTTATACTTTTTAGTGCATTTTGAAGTCGGATTTTATCTGTTATAGCCGGACTGGTGGTAGCTATCCCCCCCCCCGCCACTATCCTAGTTTATAGCGCATATACATATATTCCTAGTTTATACTCTTAGTTTATAACACATATATATTCCTAGTTTATACTCTTAATTTATAGCACATATTAGTTTATAACACATATACAATTATATAACCGTTATTAGTGTAATTGATTCTTTACCTCACCCTTCCCCATACTTCATTAATGTAATATAATATGAAAATAAAATTATATAACCGTTATTAATGTAATTTATTTTGCCCCGACCCTTCCCAATAATATAATCTATGAAAATAAAATTATATAATCGTTATTAATGTAATTTATTTTGCCTCACCCTTCCCAGTAATATAATCTATAAGGACATGTCCTGACTGACTCGTCAACGCCCAGCCCAAACCCCAGAACCTAGAAATATGACGCAAATCTGGATTCAAATTCTCGAAGATTTTATTTATGAGAGCTGGCGAAGCTGCGAATACATGAAGGCTTTGTATTTACTAACTCGCACGTGTTCGCTGATCATGTGTTTTCTAAGTATCTTTATACGCATGCAGGGTTTCAAGTTCTTGCAAACCTTTTAATTTCATGTCGATTCCGAGTTGTTACAAACATGTAATATATCTGGCAGATTATTCTCAGAATGTGCCGGCTGTTTTCATTGTTAGAAATGGAGGGAGATGATTCCTCTTTGCTTTATAAACGCATCAACGCGATGTTTTCGTTATTTACCATGGAGAAGTTGACCAATTTGCAAATCCTTGCATTAGAGGCATTCATCGCCTCTCAGCGTAAGTAGTTTTTCGATAATTACTTTTAGTGCGTAGATTTTATTTGTTTTTAATTCGTTTTTTTGTTAACAGCCGCTGCCCTGCGATCAATGGGCTATGTACACAAAAACAATTTTCCAAATATTCGACGGGAGCGGGTGGAGAAGCGGCGTAATACCGAAAAAATATGGGCGGAAGCCGATTTCAATTTGCGGCAGTTGTACCGGGAGTAGTTGGATGTGAGTTACTTGTCCGTTTTTTGTTTTATTAGATTTTTACTATGTATTAATCGATATTTTATTTTATCTGTTATAGCCGGATTGGTGACCATCAACCCTAGAGATAGTAATATAAAATAAGAATAAGATAAGAATATAATAAATTATAAGTATATAACCGTTATCGATGTAATTTAGTTTTGCCACACTCTTTCCCATACTTCCTTTAATAAGTAATAAAATATCGGAGAGAAAATAAATATATAGTAAAGATAAAATAAAAGTATTTTTTTGCCACACCCTTCCCCATACTTCCTTTAATAAGTAATAAAATATCGGAGAGAAAGTAAATATATATAGTAAAGATAAAATAAAAGTATTTTTTTGCCACACCCTTCCCCATACTTCTTTTAATAATATAGTAAAGTTATAAAGATAAAATAAAAGTATATAACCATTATCAGTGTAATTTATTTTTGCCACACCCTTCCCCGTACTTCTTGTAACAATATAATAAAATAAATAATATGGTAAAGTTATATAATCGTTATTACTGTCATTTATTCCTTACCTCACCCTTTCCCCTATTTCATTAAGGTAATAATATGAAAATAAAATTGTAAAACCGCTAATGCGATATGAAAATAAAATTATTCAATCGTTATTCTTTGCAATGTTCAAGTTCTTGCGAACCTTGCAATTTCATGAGAAAGAGAGAGGCGCTCGACTCGGAGTTCTTGCAAATTTGCAATTTCGCGAGATGCTGAAAGTCTAGTGTTTGGATGTGTTAGGATTAGAGGGGATATTTTCTCGGTGTTTTATAAACCGACGAGTTTTATCCACTATTCATTTCGTTATCCGCTGCCCATTTCGCATTATTCAGTTTACGATGGCTACCGTTCCGCGACTTGAACTACTTGCCTTTAAGGCACTTATTGAACAGTATTGTAAGTAGTCTTTAACGATTACTTGTGTTGGTGTATTAATTTTATTTTTAACTAGTTGTTTGTTAAAAGCTGAAAGGTTAGGATTAGTGCCAATAAAAAGATTCATCGAAGTGTGCCAGAAGCGAGCAGACCATCGGTTCAGCCAGATGTTAATGTGGGCCGAAGGTTGGAATCCTAATCATGAAGGTTTATTCGATTTGAGGGCTCTGTTTGGAGAGGGAATAGATGAGGGCCCTATTTGGGGAGATATTGATGTGTATCACCATGTTTACCATACACGGAAAATTTAAGTGATCAATAAGTGCAATCCAATGCCGGTTGGAGGAAATTGATGTGAGTTGCCCGTCCGTTTATGTTTTTAATTTATTAGATTTTACCTAATGCGAGTTTTATTTTGTCTGTTATAGCCACAACCTCCCAGCGAATTGTATATAATGTATTATGTATTATGTATTATTGTATTATGTATTATTGTATTATGTATTATTGTATTATGTATTATTGTATTATGTATTATTGTATTATGTATTATTGTATTATGTATTATTGTATTATGTATTATTGTATTATGTATTATTGTATTATGTATTATTGTATTATGTATTATTGTATTATGTATTATTGTATTATGTATTATTGTATTATGTATTATTGTATTATGTATTATTGTATTATGTATTATTGTATTATGTATTATTGTATTATGTATTATTGTGTTATGTATTATGTATTAAAAAGTATTCAAAATTATGAATATAATTTATTCTTAGACCAACCTCCTTTCATTTATAAAATAACATTCACTGTAATAAAAGTAAACCCAGAATAAAGCCGAAAAATTATTTATTCATATAATCTGTATAATTACAAACATTCTTTAAATATAGATTACAAAATATTGTTCGCTCCTATCCATGAATTGTGCGTAGAATCAAACCCCAACCATTTGACGAAAACTTTATTTCCCTTTCGTTGTAGAACCTTCTCCACTAAGTATACATCGTGATTTTTTACTTTTTGTAGCTCATATTCGTAGAACCCGCCAACCAACGGTTGTTTTTGCATATCTTGCAAGAGATACGTTACAGGATTTGTTTGTTGAATTTTAATAATTGTGAAAATTTCAGTTGTCCAATTCGGTGTATATCCCTTTGCGAATCAGGTTTTGTATTTACTAACTCGCACGTGATTACCGACCTTGTACTTGGCTGGAGCTGCAATCTTTATCTTAGAATATACGGACGATAAGAGTTTGTTCGCGTGTTCCGGTGTTACGTCGACGGGACGCATTCTAATCGTACTATGCCTTCTATTGTTATAATCTGAGACCAGCGTCGGTAAGACGGTTGTCCACGCGTAGCTTCCATTAAGCGTGAACTTTTTCCACGTTTCGTTTTTCAACGTCCTATTATCGATGCTTTCATTACACTGTGCGTAGAGTAATGATTTATATCGTATTCTTTCATAAGATTTCGGAATTCTATATTATAAAATTCCTTTCCCTTATCGGTTTGAAGATTTTTTGGTTTTCTTCCATCATTCAAAACGTTTAAAAATGCATCCGTAACGTTTTTTCCATTTTTCGCTTTCACTGCTACGGCCCAAGCGTATTTAGATAAGACATCGATGACGGTGAGTATGTAATTGTGGCCATTGTTGATTTGCGCATACTGTCGCATCTCTACGAGATCCGCTTGCCAGAGATCATCGTAACCCCGTACAATGACTCGTCTACGTTTAAAGTTACGTCTCGCCGGCGCGTGCAACTCGTTGACCAGCTGTATCTTCTCGTCCGTGATATGACTGCTCTTCACCTTCTTCATATTTGTAAACTAACATCATGCTTTACGAACGTGTCAATTTATAATCAAGTTCTTCGATTATAGAAACGATCTCGTTGTCATGCCCCGTATGTCCTGCGGATTTCGAGGATACGAGAAGACGTAATCTATCGACGAGCTCGTTTGGGTCATTCCAGTGCACGTAGTCCACCGCGTTATCGTTAACCGCCATATCGAATGGTATCAGATTACCTCTTAAGCAATTTTGCAATGATATATTTATACTTGTAACCCTTGTTACTTTTCACAAGCCCTGACGAGATATGGCTGCGTCTATGAGCGTTCGACGACTTTAATATTTCCGCGTATTTGTGTAAATCAGCATCGTTGAACAAGGTGTCATCAGGCATTCTCATGAATAGTAATTCGTACAAACCAGTTGTTCCTCTGTACTTCACCCCATTAATAATCACATCGTCGTTTTTGATTACGTCGAAAACTGAACTTCCAAGCATTAATTTGTTGCGTTGTACGTATACTCCATACACGTCATCTATCTTCTTTTCACGATCGGTAAAGAGTAATTGAATGTATTTAGCTGCCAACGGCCCCAAATTTTCCGTGAAATGGCTACGTATGTTTTCGCTAGGCTTGTCCAAAATTCGCTGCATAGAAACATTAAGATTCGCGTCGCTGTCGCCGTACGTTTCAACGGTGTTACGCCCCGGCGGAAATTTTGGAATTTATCCGCCTTGCGTCCCTTATCAAGCCCTTTGGGGTTCCGAGAATTTCTCATGCGAGGTACACGAGGAAAGGTTATTTCTGTTTCCTTCTTTACAATAGTTTACGTGACCCTCCTTGAAACTATCGTCGCCAACCATAGATATATAAGACAGTTTACAATCGGGTAACGCACAAAACTCGCGTTAGCTCGTAAGAGAGAGAGAGAGCCGTTAGCACAACACCAGCGCTACGCAGTTATCCAGTGCTTCGCATTCCGGGAATTTCCCTTGGTAACTGCGTAGAAACGGGAAAACCGTAATAACTTCCTTGTCGAGGAAACTCTTTCCCTCTCATTTGCACAAAGCGTCAGCCGGTCCGATCAGGATCATTATTACCTGACCGAATGATAGTGTGAAAAGAATGGATGGATGAATATGAATTTAAACGACGAAACTAAAATAAATGAGAACCTTTACAAAGCCTAACGTCGCGAACGTTCGACCGCCGTTCGAAAATCAAGGGTCGTTCGAAGCAATAAACATCATTGTGTTCGAAATTCTAAGAACTACCTAGCGACAACGACGAATTTTGAACAAAGGAATGTTCTGGTAGAAATGTTTAAATTCATTGCTAACGAAATGTCGATTCCACCGAAATAGTTATGCGAAAGATTGTAAATGAATGCATAATCGGCATTGCGATCATCGTAAATGCATCGTCCGCTTTTACGCTGATAAGATCTTATTATAAATCAGGAAAGATAAATAATTCTGATCCTGCTAAGGGAAAATAAATGGATAACGGCTTCAATTGTTAAATTATATATCTCGATTTCAAGATCATTCGTGTTTTGGTCAAATTAATAGTATCATTTAACAGTTCAACATTTGGATATTCAAATTAAAGCAATAGCTGTAAATTAGCAGTAATACATTTGAAGGAAATACTGCGTAGTTCTAGAAACCGTTGAAACTATCATGGCGACGTGTTAGAAAGAAAAAGGAACACCAAAGAAAGGGGATGAGGAATCTTCGTCTAGCTCGCGCGTCTTAACCAATCACCGGGCACGCGACACTTCCGAGCACGTGCCACGATTCGTCAATCCGTCCCCTCCAAGGACGATGATCGCGCGACGGGCCCTTCGCCCGTCGATCTCGCGCAAATTTCGACACTCTTGATCGATCAATCGTCGAGGTACGTGATCTTGAGCCCGTGTGTCCGAGAGACAGAGTTGTTCGGAAATCGCGACAGTTTTCCTCTGCGGTAAAGTCCTCCGCGTAGCGAGGCAGAGTGCCGTGCGAGTTGAAATCGCGCGATTCTTAACAAAGACTCACAGACGCGCACGTTAAACCTTCCTTCTACCTAAATTTTCTATCTTTTCTTTCCGATTTTAAATCGTTTGCTCGCGTATAATTCGTATTAGCTTCATTTCGGGTAATAAAATATTACATAATCTCTCCGTTCGTATTCGTTTGTCTCTCGTCGACGTACTCGTTCGCTTAATTAATTATCGCCGCGACAAGTGCAGTGTTCACGATCCTTACCGTTCTTTGGTGTTCCAGAATATCCAGCGAGCATTAAGATCACTACAAGCAATTTGTTATCTTGTATTATATCAAACAGCGTTTCGGTAAGTCGATCCGTTTACCATTTTTGAACACGACGACTATTTATTGGCAAAACGGGCGATCTGTCCAGCCCTTCTTGGGTTCCGAGAATTCCTCCGGTCAGATCGTTCCAACGTTTGAGGTATTTGATAAATACGTACAACTAAAACTTGCGTCACGATTCCGTTTTTCATAATTCATTTTATATATTCTATAAAAGGGGGCACCTTAGTCCTGCCCTTTCGAGGGTGCCGAGAATATCTCTGGCTAGGGTGTATCCTCACGGCGGAAATACGCCAAATTTCAAATTAAAATAAGGGAAGACGGGATCGCAACAATCATCTCCCGCGATTGATATAAAAGCGAAAATCCTCAAGTGTAATCTCAGAGCGTGCATTTCGTTATGTTTTTGTTACTTTTATAAGTCATCTTTACCCTTGTTAAACGATATTTATAAACTGGTATTATTCAGTAACGAGTTACAAAATTTAACATCTTCAATTTTTGACTTTCTAAAATCCATTAATTCTTGATTATTAATTCTGTTAAATTCGCATTCTTGATTCTAATTCGTAATTAAATCAGTTTTACCAGTTAACCAGTTTCAAATTTATTTCAAACACACCAAACACATTTCTTTTAATTATACACGCCTACCATTACATACAGATTCAAGGAGGGACCCGTACGGGATCTAAAGCGCTGAACGAACCCAAACGAAAGATCAAAAAGTTCAAATTCTAAATTCTAACATCTTAATAATTATCTTTCGTCTTTTAATTTGTCGAGAGCGCTAACCCGCTCGAGACTGGTGGCAGCGATACCAATCATCGCGCTCAGAATAGGGTAAAAAGTATAGGAAATTGCCTTTCAATTTCTAGTTGAAACAGCAGTCTTTCCTAGTTTGAATTTTGTTATCTATCCTTTTTTTACGTTGCGCCGTCGCACGCGCAACGTAACAACGGCATGTATCGATTCTTCACGATGAAAATCGGGACGATCTTTCGTCACATCCACCGTCTGTTCACACGAAGATGTACCAGGTTCGGAATAAATGCGTGTTCTAGCAGTTTGTGTGCTTTGAGGATTAAGAAAAGGAGTTGTCAATTTTTGCGGATCTTTAATATTCAAAGTTGGGAATGTCGACTCGGATTTTATATCGATCGTGTCTGAATGTGGCGAGTCCGCTGACATATTCTCGATAATTCGTTCCAGCGGTTCTACCACGGGTCTCAATCGTTTTTCGATGACTCTCTCTTCGTCGATGCTCTCCGATTTGAGAGCTCTGCGTTTTTTGCGTATAGCATCGCTTGTTTTAGCTATAGCATTCGCAACTTTACACGATTCTTTAATATTACTATTATCCATTGCAAAGAAAAGACGTCTACTCGCTAAGCGTTCTATCGATGGACTAAATGTTTCAGAAAACGGCAAATTCGTTAAATCCTTTTCTGTAGCGGCCATGTTCCATCGAGCTGTCCTTGTCGATTATTACGAAACCATATTTCTGTTCCCAACACTGTGCGCACAATTTACAAAAGTTTTCGTACGACATGTCTGTATTTACACGATCATTATAAATTATGGGTAGATTCGTGCCATCTTGTTTGAACACGATCAAAAGGTTGGTATTGTCGCGAATTAGGTGTTTCGGTATTCTCGCGTAAGTCTGACAGAGATAAAAACAGTCCACGCGCGAGTGCCTACCCATAGCGAAATATTCTCTTATCACGTCTTGCTTGTCGCACGCAACGTCATCGAATATCAACACCGAATCGGGCAGCGCCTCGTTCGGTGGCACGACTTCGGCGTTATTTGAAAATGAAAAGTATCCGATTTCAGGAACATTTGTCAAAATTCGTTCGAGATATTTGTACTTTGGTTGTTGCAATGATTTTGAGTATACATATACGTTATTGAATCTTACACCGTTCGGGCTCTCGATCAGACTGATTACGACGTTCGTTTTACCGCAGTTCGATGGATCGCAAATTATACTACGTATCCTGCGTGTTGTCCTCTCGTCTAAATCGAGAATAAGGATGGACAGGGGCTGCTTTGCGAAGCGCATATCGTCTATATAATAACCATATATTTAACGATTCAACCTCTTTATAGGTTGCGGAAAAGCTGCTTGTCCGCGTCGTGAACGCGCTTTAACCGCGGCCGCAGATGAGCTTTAACCGCGATTAGCCCTTTTTCTCCGCGGCGATAACGCGCTTTAACCCACGATTAATCCTTTTTTCTCCGCGACGGCGGCGGGCGGTGGTGGAGGGCACGCGGAATGCAATTCGTGATCGAGCCATCAAATACGCATCCAAGCAACAACGTGACCGAAAGTCTGTCTCGGCGATGCTTGCTCAATCTGTATCAGATTGCACTCGACACGTGTCTACCTGTAAACATGGATTTCACCCTACCCCCTCATGTTAACCGCGTCAGCAAGCCGTCAAAGAGGCATCCAAACAAAACGTGACCAAAAGTCTGTCTCGACGATACTCTCGCTATCTGTGCCAGATTGCACATCGACACGTATCTGCATGTAAACATGGATTTCGCCCTACTCCCTCATGTCTTTGAAATAGAAGAACATTCCGTTTGTATCTCCTACATTGGAATATGAAACACAAACGTTACACATAAAATCGTTCTAGGTAAAACAACATTAAGGCACATAAAGTATATTTTTACTAAATAGATTTTATTATTTTACAGTAATGAGCAAAATTAATAAATGATATTAAATGTTTCGTGTTTTAAGACAAATGTAACAATTTTTCTTTTTCGGTGGAGGTCCATCTATGTGCGTGTCATCCCCCGGCCGGTTATAATGTTCCATGCACAGCTCTTCATCTTCCTCCTTCCTCTTTTTTAACCACCATTCTTTTAATATTGATACGTTTCTCATAGCACATGCTCCGTTGTGCACGATGCATGCCATATGTTTATCCATCCATCCATCCTGAATATGCCGGCTCTTGGTTGGCAAATTCGGTAGATCATCTTTGTTCAAAACCTCTATATTGATTGGACTGACTGAAGGATAAAGTTTCTTCAGCCATTTTTCTTTCTCAATGCCCTTGACGTATACAGATCCGTGAATACTATCTTTCAAACACGAAGCGGCACACTCTTGAAGGCGTGAATACGGCACGGTACCATCGTCCCACTCAAAACCGTGATGATTTTGCGTCAACCATTTTATTTGTCTTAATTCTGCTTTCGACAATTTTTTCTTAGCAAATGGTGGCGCAAAGATGAAACATTGTACACGATTCCCATTCTGGAAGATGGCAAGTGCCTTTACGAAAAAACCGTTCGTATCGCTTTTTGTTCGGGCAACGGCAATCGGTGATTGTCAAACCATTTCGCTCCTTTATGTAGTGTTTACTCGTAACGTCTCGCGCGTAGCCGAATTTCAAACACTTTCGCCGTGTCCCGAAGGTCTCGCCCGTCCCCCTCCTCCGCCGCGGTAATAACCGAATTTCTTGTGTCCTCGCGAACGCTACGTGTACTCGGCATTCGTAATCCAGACCTACCAAAGTAAATACGTTCATCCTACACCTGTTACAAAAACACTAAGAACTATTGTTTCGAAATTATCCGTCAGCATCCGCTAACCGATTATCGGCGTAATCCGGCGTTTTTTTGTTTAATTGTGACATGGAGTGCAGTGACCAACAAACTGGTTGCCGTAATTAAAGTGCAAAACTTGACCACGTGTTGTTTTCTGTGCCCCGTGCGGCTCTAACCAATTCACCGCTCCAAGATAATCCCCGCGATCTGTCCGGAAGAATCCTTTCCTGGGATATCCTTCAAAAGCTCCAGCATCCGAAACATTGGTCCTTCGAGCCGGATAACCGAAGGAAGGGTATTTCAAATTCCGGATCGCACACACCGTAACCGTCGACCGCCAAGGGCAAGATGTCTACCATAGACGACCTCGTCGCAAGACAGAGCCATTACATGGGCTCCATCAGAAGGGCACTGACAAATTTCAAAAAGCTAGGTCAAGCCAAAATGACCTCAGCTATCACACACCAACGCCTGGGCACCCTCAAGGAGATCTACGCAAAATGCCAGGAGCTAGATGCGGAAATTCTAGTGCGAACGGACCACAAGATCCAGAGCTCGCATCCCTATTTCACCGAGGAGCGTTTCCTCTCTTGCGAAGAAGCCTTCAACGAAGCAGCGGATTTCATGGCCGAGATCATCTCCCGCACCGACCAGGTCCAAACCAAAGCAGCAGCCGCCTCCGACCTTCCGGGAACAGCCTCAACACGATTGCCGAAGCTACGACTGCCCAGTTTCGACGGAAGCTTCGACAAATGGGAAACTTTTCGAGATAAGTTCACCTCTCTGATTATACACGATGTTTCTTTGACCAATGTCGATCGCATGCATTATTTATCATCATGTATAACGGGCGACGCGAGCATCGCGCTAACGCACCTCGCGGTAACGGACTCCAATTTCCCAGTTGCATGGAAAATCCTTTCGTCGCGATACGAAAATAAGCGTCGTTTAATTGCATTTCACATTCACGCGTTGCATAATTTGCCTATCGCTCGTTCCGAAACGTTCCAAAATCTTCGCGATTTAAGCGACAAAGTCAACGCTTCGATTCAAGCGTTGCTCAATCTCGATCGTCCCGTAAAAGAATGGGATGATATGTTAGTTTATCTTGTATCTGAAAAACTTGATCCCACCACGAGGAAAGCTTGGGAACTTCATCTCGGTGATAGTCTGGATTATCCAACGTTTGAGCAGATCAACCGTTTCCTCGCTTCGCGAATTCGCGCGTTAGAAGCGTTACCGAACGTACCTGTCATAAAGGGTAAAATCAGCTCAAATGCCAACGCTAAACCAGAACGCTTTAAGAACATCGCATCTCATTCCGCAAACCAAGAAAGCTCGCGCGGTTTTTCATCGCATACAACAACCGTTTCATCCGCGTGTCCAGTTTGTCGCGCCAATCACTTGATTTATCAGTGCGATCAGTTTCAAAACCAAACGCCTTCGCAAAGGTATACAACTATAAAAAGTTTCAAACGATGCGTTAACTGCTTCAGCGCTAAGCATTCAGTCAAGGACTGTACGAGTGCTCGATCTTGTAAACAGTGCGGCAAAAAACATCACACGTTATTACATTTCTCCGACAACGCGTGTTCGAACTCCAACGACTCCACTACGTCAACAAAGTTACACAACAATGTTACCGACTCTCTTGCCTCGACTCATGTGTTGTCGAAGGAAGAGAACGATGTTACCGACACGCACCCGACTAATCATGTAAATTCAAAAGTGACCGCGTCAGCGCATTCCGTGTTGCTAGCGACTGCACGCATTCAAGTTTATGCGCCCACCGGGCATTTCATACATGCTCGTGCGTTATTAGATCAGGGCTCCGCGATTACCATTATAACCGAAAATTTAGTTCAATTGTTACGACTAAAGAAAACGCGTCAATCAGTTCGCTTATCCGGCGTGGGGGATACCGGGATGACAGCGCACCATGCCGTTCAAGTCCAATTCTCTCCCGCTGACGCGCCGCAGCCGGTGTTTTCCACAACCGCGATCGTGTTAAAATCACTCACTAAATACGCACCTCAACGAGTAAATTCACCATGCCGCTGGCCCCATCTCGAACGTCTCAATCTTGCCGATAACGATCCTATGAGCTCCGATCCAATCGATCTATTAATCGGAGCTGACCTTTACGGATCCTTAATGCTCGAGGGTGTGCGTAAAGGGTTCGTTAATCAGCCGATTGCTCAGAAGACGAGTCTCGGTTGGATTTTGTCCGGTCCAGTGTCACATCCTGTCTCTACCCTGTCCGTTTCCACGCAACATGCCATCATATGGGACACCCTGAGCGATGACCTTCGCCGGTTTTGGGAGATCGAGGAGCTATCCGAACAACCTTATTCTACTCCTGATGAAAATCAGTGTGAGGAGCATTTCGCTGCCACGCATTATCGCTTGCCAAGCGGTCGTTACACCGTTCGCCTTCCTTTTAAAGCCGATCCCTTAAAAGCTCTGGGAGAATCTCGAGCAACCGCCCTATGCCGGTTTACTCAGTTAGAACGGCGTCTTTCTCGTGATCTAAACCAACGCACCTTGTACCACGATTTTATCGCAGAGTACTTGCAACTCCACCATATGGAACCGTCCAATCCAAACACCATCGTATCCAGTTCTCGATATTACATACCTCATCACGCCGTTTATAAAGCCGACAGCGGAACTACACCGCTCAGAGTCGTTTTTAACGCGTCCAGCCGCACCTCCACGGGGAAATCTCTTAACGATTGCCTATTAATAGGTCCTAAGTTACAAAATGACCTTCCATCCATTGTAATTCGTTGGCGGCATTTTCGATACGTCTACATAGCGGATAGCGCCAAGATGTATCGGCAAATACTGCTCGACCCTCGTGACAGAGACTTTCAAACCATCTTGTGGCGCAATGCGCCCACCGATCCCGTAGCAGAATATCGTCTGTGCACCGTGACGTACGGAACCGCGCCCGCAGCTTATCTGGCCCAACGTGTGCTCAAGCAGCTCGGCGAGGACGAAGGGGCCTCTTATCCTCTGGCTTTGCCCGTCCTGAATCGTCAAATGTACGTCGATGATTTCATTTTCGGCGCTGACGATCGTCACCTCGCGCTTCGCACGCGCGACCAATTAATTCACCTTCTCGACAGGGGCGGCTTCCGCCTTCGAAAATGGGCGAGCAATTGCCAGTCTTTACTGACGGGAATCGATCCTTCTGATCACGGTCTAGCTCGCGAAAAGCCTTTCAACGGCGACGAATCGTTGAAAGTCTTGGGAATACACTGGAATCCTGATTCCGATACCCTAAAGTTTCGAGTTCGCAAACAGAATAACCCTGGCAATTCAAAACGAGCAATATTGTCCGCAATCGCTCGGTTATTTGATCCCCTCGGGCTCGTAGCCCCAGTCGTAATCACCGCCAAAATGTTAATGCAAAAATTATGGTCCATAAAATGCGGATGGGACGAAGAGGTGCCTCCTCCGCTCCTCCGCGAATGGATGCAATTTTATTCCACACTTTCAGCATTAGATAACATGGCGCTGCCAAGATGGACGCATCACTCCTCCGATACCCTCCAGTATTCCCTGCATGGCTTCTCCGACGCCTCCAGTCACGCATACGCCGCAGTGGTATACTGTCGGCTGGTGTCCGTGGATGGGTCCATCTCCGTCTCCATACTCATGGCTAAATCTAAGGTAGCCCCTCTCAAAACGCTCAGCATCCCGCGATTAGAATTGCAGGCAGCACTCTTACTTTCTCGCCTCATGGCAACCATTCGCTCCGCTCTGCAACTCGAAAGGGTTGAGTGTTATTGTTGGACCGACTCTACAATCACCTTGGCCTGGCTACGACAGCCCCCCTCTCGATGGCAAACCTTTGTGGCAAATCGCGTTTCAGAAATCCAAATGAAGCTCCCCGCAGAAACCTGGAATCACGTTCCTTCCAAAGAAAATCCTGCCGACTGCGCCTCTCGCGGTCTCCAGGCTCCCGATCTTCAAAGTTTTCGACTATGGTGGGAAGGACCTACATGGCTTCGCTTAGCTCCAACCGAATGGCCCTCTCTTCCGTCCGAATTAATACCTTCTGACGTGCCCGAGCAGCGTCGCGAGGAAATCGTATGCGCGGTAACCCCTTCAGTCTCCTGCCCATGGGCCACTCGTTTTTCTTCATGGCCAAAATTGCTCAGAGTTAGCGCATACATGTTCCGATTCGTGGCGAAGCTTCGAACTCGCTCTCGGCTCTATTCAAACGCAACTAATCGCGACGCCTCTTCCGACGACTCAATCGCTTTGCGTCAGTGCGAAATTCAACTAGCAAAAAATTATCTTCTGCGCTCAGTCCAGTTCGTTTCCTTTCCTACGGAATTCGAACGCCTCGCGCAAGGGGATGCAAAATTACCGAAAGCAAGCCCATTGGCATCGCTCAACCCTTTCATGGATGCTCACAAATTAATACGGGTAGGAGGGCGTCTTAAGAAAGCGGGTCTACCGGAAAAAACCATTCACCCCATAGTGCTCCGCTCTCATCCAATCCTTGACCTCATAATTGTGCATCATCACTTGCGAACCCTGCACGCAGGACCCTCGCTCACCCTCGCATCACTACGCGACGAGTATTGGATTCTCCGTGCACGTGCCACTGTTCGCGCAGTTTTGTATCGTTGCGTTCCCTGTGCTCGAGAAAACGCGATTGTCCCCACCGAGCTCATGGGATCGTTGCCCGCAGTCCGCATCAATCGCACCGCACGGGCTTTCGTGCACACCGGAGTCGATTATGCGGGACCCATACTCGTGCGCGACACTTCAGGGCGCGGGCATAAGTCCCATAAAGCCTACATTGCGCTCTTCGTTTGCATGACAACAAAAGCCATACATCTCGAGCTCGTGCACGATTATGGATCCGCCGCGTTCGTCGCAGCCTTTCACCGCTTTTCCGCTAGACGTGGGCTTCCTCAGTCGATGTATTCTGATAACGGCACGACGTTTCAAGGGGCAGACCGTGAACTTTCCGCCTCTCATCGGCAAGCAGTACGCGATCCAAATTTTTTGAATCAAATAGCAACAGATTTGGTACAGTGGCACTTCCTCCCTCCCGCTGCGCCCCACTTTGGAGGACTGTGGGAGGCAGGAGTGCGTCGAGTCAAACACCACCTAAAACGGTGCGTGGGAAATCATACGCTCACAGGCGAGGAATTGACCACGCTCCTTTGTCGCATCGAAGCCGCGTTGAATTCGCGCCCCATCGCGGCCGTCTCCGAACACGTCGACTCTTACGATGCTCTCACGCCCGGTCACTTTTTAATCGGCGCCCCTTTAGTTGCGATTCCTGAGCCCAGCGTTCTAGAATTAAGCGAAAATCGGTTATCGCGTTGGCAGCTCGTTCAGCGCATTTCGGAGAATTTCTGGAGAGCCTGGTCTCGCGATTATCTACACACACTCCAACAGCGTGCTAAATGGCGCGTAGCTCAGCGCTTAGCTAAAGTCGGTCGCGTTGTCCTACTGCGCAACCCGTTGACACCGCCCTGCCAGTGGGACCTCGGACGCATAGTCGCTTGCCATCCCGGCGATGATGGCTTAATTCGCGTAGTCACGGTTAAAACTTGTCGCTCTACATATTCGCGACCCCTTAGCAAGATATGTTTCCTCCCCGTCGATATCAACGAGGAAGATACGTTACAGGGGAGCATGGTGGGCGGCAACCGGGAAGAAAATCGTCTCACCGCTAATGCGACATGAAAACCGTACATGCTCGCCCTCGCATCCGTATGATAGCAGATATCCAGCACCCTATACCGCGTTCTATCTCACATAGGTTAAGTTGCTCCCTTAACGAAGCGCTTTTCGAAGACACCCCTTCGAGGCGGGCGGAATGTTCGGGCAACGGCAATCGGTGATTGTCAAACCATTTCGCTCCTTTATGTAGTGTTTACTCGTAACGTCTCGCGCGTAGCCGAATTTCAAACACTTTCGCCGTGTCCCGAAGGTCTCGCCCGTCCCCCTCCTCCGCCGCGGTAATAACCGAATTTCTTGTGTCCTCGCGAACGCTACGTGTACTCGGCATTCGTAATCCAGACCTACCAAAGTAAATACGTTCATCCTACACCTGTTACAAAAACACTAAGAACTATTGTTTCGAAATTATCCGTCAGCATCCGCTAACCGATTATCGGCGTAATCCGGCGTTTTTTTGTTTAATTGTGACATGGAGTGCAGTGACCAACAAACTGGTTGCCGTAATTAAAGTGCAAAACTTGACCACGTGTTGTTTTCTGTGCCCCGTGCGGCTCTAACCAATTCACCGCTCCAAGATAATCCCCGCGATCTGTCCGGAAGAATCCTTTCCTGGGATATCCTTCAAAAGCTCCAGCATCCGAAACACTATATGTACATTAGATATAATGTAATATAATGATCCCTTCCCACCGATCAATGTACATATAATGGCAGTATCGTTATTACTATATCTGCATTAGATCTGCTGCAATATACTGATCCCTTCCCACAGATCAATGTACATTGAGTAACAGTATCATTTATACTATATCTACATTGGATATAATGTAATATACTGATCCCTTCCCACAGATCAATGTAATTTTGGTAACAACATCATTATTACTATATCTACATTAGATATAATGTAATATACTGATCCCTACCCACAGATCAATGTACATATAATAGCAGTTTCGTTATTACTATATCTACAATAGATATAATGTAATATACTGATACCTTTCCACAGATCAATATACATAGAATAACAGTATCGTTATTACTATATCTACATTAGATATGTAATATACATTTAACAACAATATCATTATTACTATATCTACAATAGATATAATGTAATATACTGATACCTTCCCACAGATCAATGTACATATAATAACAGTATCGTTATTACTATATCTAAATTAGATATGTAATATACATTTAATAACAATATCATTATTACTATATCTACATCAGATGAAATTTAATATACTGATTTAATCCCACAGACCAATGTACACTTAATAACAATATCATTATTACTATATCTACATTGGATACAATGTAATATAATGATCCCTTCCCACCGATCATTGTACATATAATGGCAGTATCGTTATTACTATATCTGCATTAGATCTCCTGCAATATACTGATTCCTTCACACAGATCAATGTACATTGAATAACAGTATCATTTATACTATATCTACATTGGATATAATGTAATATTCTGACGCCTTCCCACAGATCTATGTAATTTTGGTAACAACATCATTATTACTATATCTACATTTGATATAATGTAATATAATGATCCCTTCCCACCGATCAATGTACATATAATGGCAGTATCGTTATTACTATATCTCCATTTGATATGTAATATACATTTAATAACAATATCATTATTACTATATCTACATCAGATGAAATTTAATACACTGATTTAATCCCACAGACCAATGTACATTTAATAACAATACCATTATTACTATATCTACATCAGATGTAATTTAATATACTGATTTAATCCCACAGATCAATGTACACCTAATACCAATATCATTATTACTATATGTACATTAGATATAATGTAATATAATGATCCCTTCCCACCGATCAATGTACATATAATGGCAGTATCGTTATTACTATATCTGCATTAGATCTGCTGCAATATACTGATCCCTTCCCACAGATCAATGTACATTGAGTAACAGTATCATTTATACTATATCTACATTGGATATAATGTAATATACTGATGCCTTCCCACAGATCAATGTAATTTTGGTAACAACATCATTATTACTATATCTACATTAGATATAATGTAATATACTGATCCCTACCCACAGATCAATGTACATATAATAGCAGTTTCGTTATTACTATATCTACAATAGATATAATGTAATATACTGATACCTTCCCACAGATCAATGTACATATAATAACAGTATCGTTATTACTATATCTACATTAGATATGTAATATACATTTAATAACAGTATCATTATTACTATATCTAGATCAGATGAAATTTAATATACTGATTTAATCCCACAGATCAACGTACATCTAATAGCAATATCATTATTACTATATGTACATTAGATATAATGTAATATAATGATCACTTCCCACCGATCAATGTACATATAATGGCAGTATCGTTATTACTATATCTACATTAGATATGTAATATACATTTAATGACAATATCATTATTACTATGTCTACAATAGATATAATGTAATATAATGATCCCTTCCCACCGATCAATGTACATATAATGGAAGTATCGTTATTACTACACGTACATTAGATATGTAATATACATTTAATGACAATATCATTATTACTATATCTACATCAGATGTAATGTAATATACTGATTTAATCCCACAGACCAATGTACATTTAATAACTACATCATTATTGCTATATTCTCATTAGATATAATGTAATATACTGATCACTTCCCACAGATCAATGCACAGATTGTAACATTATCGTCATTAGTATATCTACATTAGATATGTAATAAACACTTAATAACAGTATCATTATTACTATATCTACATTAGATATAATGTAATATACTGATCCCTTCCCACAGATCAATGTACATATAATAACAGTTTCGTTATTACTATATCTACATTAGATATAATGTAATATAAAGATCCCTTCCCACCGATCAATGTATATATAATGGCAGTATCGTTATTACTATATCTCCATTTGATATGTAATATACATTTAATAACAATATCATTATTACTATATCTACATCAGATGAAATCTAATATACTGATTTAATCCCACAGACCAATGAATATTTAATAACAATATCATTATTACTATATCTACATTGGATACAATGTAATATACTGATACCTTTCCACAGATCAATGTACATATAATAACAGTTTCGTTGTTACTATATCTACAATGGGTATAATGTAATATACTGATACCTTCCCACAGATGAATATACATATAATAATAGTATCGGTATTACTATATCTACATTATATATGTAATAGACATTTAATAACAATGTCATTATTACTATATCTACATTAGATATAATGTAATAGAATGATCCCTTCCCACCGATCAATGTACATATAATGGCAGTATCGTTATTACTATATCTGCATTAGATCTGCTGCAATATACTGATTCCTTCCCACAGATCAATGTACATTGAGTAACAGTATCATTTATACTATATCCACATTGGATATAATGTAATATACTGATGCCTTCCCACAGATCAATGTACATATAATAACAGTTTCGTTGTTACTATATCTGCATTAGATCTCCTGCAATATACTGATTCCTTCACACAGATCAATGTACATTGAATAACAGTATCATTTATACTATATCTACATTGGATATAATGTAATATACTGATGCCTTCCCACAGGTCAATGTAATTTTGGTAACAACATCATTATTACTATATCTACATTAGATATGTAATATACATTTAATAACAATATCATTATTACTATATCTACATCAGATGAAATTTAATATACTGATTTAATCCCACAGACCAATGTACATTTAATAACAATACCATTATTACTATATCTACATCAGATGTAATTTAATATACTGATTTAATCGCACAGATCAATGTACATCTAATAACAATATCATTATTACTATATGTACATTAGATATAATGTAATATAATGATCCCTTCCCACCGATCAATGTACATATAATGGCAGTATCGTTATTACTATATCTGCATTAGATCTGCTGCAATATACTGATCCCTTCCCACAGATCAATGTACATTGAGTAACAGTATCATTTATACTATATCTACATTGGATATAATTTAATATACTGATGCCTTCCCACAGATCAATGTAATTTTGGTAACAACATCATTATTACTATATCTACATTAGATATAATGTAATATACTGATCCCTACCCACAGATCAATGTACATACAATAGCAGTTTCGTTATTACTATATCTACAATAGATATAATGTAATATACTGATACCTTCCCACAGATCAATATACATAGAATAACAGTATCGTTATTACTATATCTACATTAGATATGTAATATACACTTAATAACAATATCATTATTACTATATCTACATCAGATGAAATTTAATATACTGATATAATCCCACAGATCAATGTACATATAATAACAGTTTCGTTATTACTATATCTACATTAGATATGTAATATACATTAAATAACAATATCATTATTACTATATCTACATCAGATGTAATGTAATATACTGATTTAATCCCACAGACCAATGTACATTTAATAACTACATCATTATTGCTATATTCTCATTAGATATAATGTAATATACTGATCACTTCCCACAGATCAATGCACAGATTGTAACATTATCGTCATTAGTATATCTACATTAGATATGTAATAAACACTTAATAACAGTATCATTATTACTATATCTACATTAGATATAATGTAATATACTGATCCCTTCCCACAGATCAATGTACATATAATAACAGTTTCGTTATTACTATATCTACATTAGATATAATGTAATATAAAGATCCCTTCCCACCGATCAATGTACATATAATGGCAGTATCGTTATTACTATATCTACATTAGATATGTGATATACATTTAATAACAATATCATTATTACTATATCTACATCAGATGAAATTTAATATAATGATTTAATCCCACAGAACAATGTACATTTAATAACAATATCATTATTACTATATCTACATCAGATGAAATTTAATACACTGATTTAATCCCACAGACCAATGTACATTTAATAACAATACCAATATTAGTATATATACATTAGATATAATGTAATATAATGATCCCTTCCCACCGATCAATGTACATATAATGGCAGTATCGTCATTACTATATCTACGTTAGGTATGTAATATACATTTAATAACAATATCATTATTACTATTGTTACGTCCGAATTATTTTCAATAATTCGACCGTAGCTAAGAGCTATTTCCATTTTCTTTCTGATAGTTTTGAATAGTTTGACCGTTAACATGCCGAATTTGTGTACCTCGTCAGTGCGTAGCACTTGGAAATAATCCCAGGCGAGGCACACAAAGGAGGCTATAATTAGTTCGATTCAAATAATAAGAAGTCAACCTTCCTTAGGACGATTGCCTCGTCGAAACCGCGTAGCAATAAACATATAGAAATTCGAACCCGCTTAACCGCGCAGAACAAGGGAAATACGATTTTGTTTTACCTCGCGAGCGAGATACCTCTCCTACCTGCGAAGCATGCGTCAGCCGACTCTTCCACGAGGGATGAATGTAATTGAAATCGAAAGCAATTAAAATGAAACGGAATGAAACTATTGTATGACTGTGGAATGCGAGGGTTTGCGTGACAACCACTGAGGTTTGAAATTGTCGACCAACGTTCAAGAACGTTCCAAGCGAAGGTCGATCAAGGCAATAAACATCGACAATGAACTAAACGTTAAACGTGGAGCGTTTAGAAAATTCAAAACCATTAACAATCAATGCACGCGGAGCTAACAACGATTGAATGCAGTAACGTATTTGCATATATCCGCGATTTGATAGTAATTATAAATATCGATTGCCTTTTTCGTAAACCGTCAGGTACAAATAATAACGGAATGATTTTGCATTATTTATCATTAGCCATTCAATAGTAAGTTAAACATCTATTAAAAAGGGGGCTAGATGCTCTTCGTTGCCGAAATACTATTTGCAAATATCATTATAAAAGCCTCTTCGATAATAAATTCAGACAAAGGGCGTAGTAGAATATTCCAGAAGTATAGAAACTGCGACGCATTAAATTCACTAGGCGTTAGAGGGGTAAAGGAAAGAGATAGCTTACGGAAAGACAGAGTCGGAAGAAAGGTCAAGAAGGGATGAGAACTCGGGAAACGCGCTTATACAAAACCAATACGCGCGGGCCTTCCCCTTCGACACGTACCCTGATTTGCCAAATGATGTCCCCACTTTGGGCCCATGATCGCGGGTCGAACCCTGAGATACGATCGCTTGACTGAGGCAAATCACTCTTCGTCGAAAAATCGTGAGGTACGTGACGGGGAGCCCGTGTTCGCGTTAAGCAGTAGTTTACGCGTGAAAATCGTTGTAATTAGCTGACCGGTAAAGTCCTTACAAAAGGCAGAGTGCCGGGAGATTGCGGTTCACGTTTCCGCGTAAAAGACTTTTACGAATACGTAAAACTTCACACTTTTCAATATTCTATCTTTTCTCTTTCGTTTTTAAAATCGCCGTTAATTAATATTTATCTTTTTCCGCGTCGCGTCGTTTTGAAATTCGTTTTCGTATCGTCTCGTAACCGTAACACCGTAGAAAGGCCGGTCGCGAACGCGTAGTGCGTGTGACAGGTTTCTCATCTTTTCTTCGCCTTTCCAGATTTCTAGACAACACCAACGACCACTGAGCAAATTTACTAATATTTTATATTATCTAACATCGAGCTTGGTAAGTTTATCTATTTCATTTTGTCCAATACGACGAATCTGGATTTAGTGAGGCAAAACGGGCGATCTTGAAACCGCGTGTTCTGGAAGTTTCCCCCGAGATCGTTCTGTTCAACGTTTATCGAAGGTATCGAAGAACATTTCGCAATCGTAATAATAATTCCGTTCGCAGAAATGAGAGGCGGCCCATGAAACCGTTTGGTTTTGGAAGTCTTTCCCCTTGGGACCGTTTTCCTCTCATCGTAATTTAATTGCTCATTGAAATCGCCGCTCGAATCAACTTTAAATTCTGTTCTACGACTCAACAGTTTCCAATATAACCGAATTTCGCCGATCTTGTTAAACATATATCTAAATTGCAATTTTTCTTTCTATATTCCTAACAGCTCGAATTCTTTGTAACCAATTTAATTACTGTTATGCTTTTTTCCTTTTTTTTTGAAATTATATTTCTTTTTGTTACACATAACTAATTTCAGATTCATTTTAGTTTAACACACTTCCTTCCTAACATTCACGCTAACCATCTTTGCACAAATTCGCACGAGGGGCCCGTATGGGACTAGAGCATTGACGAACTCAATATAACAACTTCAGAATCTTACTATAAAAATTAAACGATTCTTTTTAATTGTTCCGATCGTTAACGACCTAACATCGTCGAGCGCGATCGGGACTGGTGGCAGCGAACATACCGTTCTCATCCGCGTATTAACGCCTAATAAATTAATTATCTTCTTATTATTTCTTTTTTTTTATTTTTGTACGTCGCGCGCCGTATCACTCGCTCGCGACGTAACACTATATCTACATTAGATGTAATGTGATATACTGATTCATTCCCACAGACCAATGTACATATAATAACAGTTTCGTTATTACTATATCTACATTAGATATAATGTAATACACTGATAGCTTCCCACCGATCAATTTAGATATAATGGGAGTATCGTTATTACTATATCTACATTAGATATGAAATATACATTTAATAACAATATCATTGTTACTATATCTACATTAGATATAATGTAATATACTGATTCCTTCCCACAGATCAATGTACATTGAATAACAGTATCATTTATACTATATCTACATCGGATGAAATGTAATATACTGATTAAATCCCACAGACCAATGTACATTTAATAACAATACCATTATTAATATATCTACATCAGATGTAATTTAATATACTGATTTAATCCCACAGACCAATGTACATTGTATAACAATATCATTATTACTATATCTTCAGTAGATATAATGTAATATACTGCTCACTTCCCACAGATCGATGCACAGATTGTAACATTATCGTCATTACTATATCTACATTAGGTATAATGTAATATACTGATCCCTTTCCACAGATCAATGTACATATAATAACAGTACCGTTATTACTATATCTACATTAGATATGTAATATACATTTAATAACAATATCATTATTACTATATCTACATCGGATGAAATTTAATATACTGATGTAATCCCACAGTCCAATGTACATTTAATAACAATATCATTATTACTATATCTACATTAGATATAATGTAATATAATGATCCCTTCCCACCGATCAATTTACATATAATGGCAGTATAGTTATTACTATATCTACATTAGATATGTAAGATACATTTAATAACAATATCATTATTACTATATCTACATCAGATGTAACGTAATATACTGATTTAATCCCACAGACCAATGTACATTTAATAACAATACCATTATTACTATATCTTCTTTAGATATAATGTAATATACTGATCACTTCCCACAGATCAATGCACAGATTGCAACATTATCGTCATTACAATATCTACATTGGATATGTAATAAACACTTAATAACAGTATCGTTATTACTATATCTACTTTAGATCTACTGCAATATACTGATTCCTTCCCACAGATCAATGTACATTGAATAACAGTATCATTTATACTATATCTACATTGGATATAATGTAATATACTGATGCCTTCCCACAGATCAATATACATAGAATAACAGTATCGTTATTACTATATCTACATTAGATATGTAATATACACTTAATAACAATATCATTATTACTATATCTACATCAGATGAAATTTAATATACTGATTTAATCCCACAGATCAATGTACATATAATAACAGTTTCGTTATTACTATATCTACATTAGATATGTAATATACATTAAATAACAATATCATTATTACTATATCTACATTAGATATAATGTAATATAATGATCACTTCCCACCGATCATTGTACATATAATGGCAGTATCGTTATTACTATATCTACATTAGATATGTAATATACATTTAATGACAATATCATTATTACTATGTCTACAATAGATATAATGTAATATAATGATCCCTTCCCACCGATCAATGTACATATAATGGAAGTATCGTTATTACTACACGTACATTAGATATGTAATATACATTTAATAACAATATCATTATTACTATATCTACATCAGATGTAATGTAATATACTGATTTAATCCCACAGACCAATGTACATTTAATAACTACATCATTATTGCTATATTCTAATTAGATATAATGTAATATACTGATCACTTCCCACAGATCAATGCACAGATTGTAACATTATCGTCATTAGTATATCTGCATTAGATATGTAATAAACACTTAATAACAGTATCATTATTACTATATCTACATTAGATATAATGTAATATACTGATCCCTTCCCACAGATCAATGTACATATAATAACAGTTTCGTTATTACTATATCTACATTAGATATAATGTAATATAAAGATCCCTTCCCACCGATCAATGTACATATAATGGCAGTATCGTTATTACTATATCTACATTAGATATGTGATATACATTTAATAACAATATCATTATTACTATATCTACATCAGATGAAATTTAATATAATGATTTAATCCCACAGAACAATGTACATTTAATAACAATATCATTCTTACTATATCTACATCAGATGAAATTTAATACACTGATTTAATCCCACAGACCAATGTACATTTAATAACAATACCATTATTAGTATATATACATTAGATATAATGTAATATAATGATCCCTTCCCACCGATCAATGTACATATAATGGCAGTATCGTCATTACTATATCTACGTTAGGTATGTAATATACATTTAATAACAATATCATTATTACTATATCTACATTAGATGTAATGTGATATACTGATTCATTCCCACAGACCAATGTACATATAATAACAGTTTCGTTATTACTATATCTACATTAGATATAATGTAATACACTGATAGCTTCCCACCGATCAATTTAGATATAATGGGAGTATCGTTATTACTATATCTACATTAGATATGAAATATACATTTAATAACAATATCATTGTTACTATATCTACATTAGATATAATGTAATATACTGATTCCTTCCCACAGATCAATGTACATTGAATAACAGTATCATTTATACTATATCTACATCGGATGAAATGTAATATACTGATTAAATCCCACAGACCAATGTACATTTAATAACAATACCATTATTAATATATCTACATCAGATGTAATTTAATATACTGATTTAATCCCACAGACCAATGTACATTGTATAACAATATCAATATTACTATATCTTCAGTAGATATAATGTAACATACTGGTCTCTTCCCACAGATCGATGCACAGATTGTAACATTATCGTCATTACTATATCTACATTAGGTATAATGTAATATACTGATCCCTTTCCACAGATCAATGTACATATAATAACAGTTTCGTTATTACTATATCTACATTAGATATGTAATATACATTTAATAACAATATCATTATTACTATATCTACATCGGATGAAATTTAATATACTGATTTAATCCCACAGTCCAATGTACATTTAATAACAATATCATTATTACTATATCTACATTAGATATAATGTAATATAATGATCCCTTCCCACCGATCAATTTACATATAATGGCAGTATAGTTATTACTATATCTACATTAGATATGTAAGATACATTTAATAACAATATCATTATTACTATATCTACATCAGATGTAACGTAATATACTGATTTAATCCCACAGACCAATGTACATTTAATAACAATACCATTATTACTATATCTTCTTAAGATATAATGTAATATACTGTTCACTTCCCACAGATCAATGCACAGATTGCAACATTATCGTCATTACAATATCTACATTGGATATGTAATAAACACTTAATAACAGTATCGTTATTACTATATCTACTTTAGATCTACTGCAATATACTGATTCCTTCCCACAGATCAATGTACATTGAATAACAGTATCATTTATACTATATCTACATTGGATATAATGTAATATACTGATGCATTCCCACAGATCAATATACATAGAATAACAGTATCGTTATTACTATATCTACATTAGATATGTAATATACACTTAATAACAATATCATTATTACTATATCTACATCAGATGAAATTTAATATACTGATTTAATCCCACAGATCAATGTACATATAATAACAGTTTCGTTATTACTATATCTACATTAGATATGTAATATACATTAAATAACAATATCATTATTACTATATCTACATTAGATATAATGTAATATAATGATCACTTCCCACCGATCAATGTACATATAATGGCAGTATCGTTATTACTATATCTACATTAGATATGTAATATACATTTAATGACAATATCATTATTACTATGTCTACAATAGATATAATGTAATATAATGATCCCTTCCCACCGATCAATGTACATATAATGGAAGTATCGTTATTACTACACGTACATTAGATATGTAATATACATTTAATAACAATATCATTATTACTATATCTACATCAGATGTAATGTAATATACTGATTTAATCCCACAGACCAATGTACATTTAATAACTACATCATTATTGCTATATTCTCATTAGATATAATGTAATATACTGATCACTTCCCACAGATCAATGCACAGATTGTAACATTATCGTCATTAGTATATCTACATTAGATATGTAATAAACACTTAATAACAGTATCATTATTACTATATCTACATTAGATATAATGTAATATACTGATCCCTTCCCACAGATCAATGTACATATAATAACAGTTTCGTTATTAATATATCTACATTAGATATAATGTAATATAAAGATCCCTTCCCACCGATCAATGTACATATAATGGCAGTATCGTTATTACTATATCTACATTAGATATGTGATATACATTTAATAACAATATCATTATTACTATATCTACATCAGATGAAATTTAATATAATGATTTAATCCCACAGAACAATGTACATTTAATAACAATATCATTATTACTATATCTACATCAGATGAAATGTAATACACTGATTTAATCCCACAGATCAATGTACATGTAATAACAGTTTCGTTATTACTATATCTACATTAGATATGTAATATACATTTAATCACAATATCATTATTACTATATCTACATCAGATGAAATTTAATATACTGATTTCATCCCACAGACCAATGTACACTTAATAACAATATCATTATTACTATATCTACATTGGATACAATCTAATATAATGATCCCTTCCCACCGATCAGTGTACATATAATGGCAGTATCGTTATTACTATATCTGCATTAGATCTCCTGCAATATACTGATTCCTTCACACAGATCAATGTATATTGAATAACAGTATCATTTATACTATATCTACATTGGATATAATGTAATATACTGATGCCTTCCCACAGATCAATGTAATTTTGGTAACAACATCATTATTACTATATCTACATTAGATATAATGTAATATAATGATCCCTTCCCACCGATCAATGTACATATAATGGCAGTATCGTTATTACTATATCTCCATTTGATATGTAATATACATTTAATAACAATATCATTATTACTATATCTACATCAGATGAAATCTAATATACTGATTTAATCCCACAGACCAATGAATATTTAATAACAATATCATTGATACTATATCTACATTGGGTATAATGTAATATACTGATGCCTTCCCACAGATCAATGTACATATAATAACAGTTTCGTTGTTACTATATCTGCATTAGATCTCCTGCAATATACTGATTCCTTCACACAGATCAATGTACATTGAATAACAGTATCATTTATACTATATCTACATTGGATATAATGTAATATACTGATGCCTTCCCACAGATCAATGTAATTTTGGTAACAACATCATTATTACTATATCTACATTAGGTATAATATAATATACTGATCCCTACCCACCGATCAATGTACATGTAATGGAAGTATCGTTATTACTATATCTACATTAGATATGTAATATACATTTAATAACAATATCATTATTACTATATCTACATCAGATGTAATGTAATATACTGATTTATTCCCACTGACCATTGTACATTTAATAACAATATCATACTATATCTACATTAGATACAATGTAATATACTGACACCTTCCCACAGATCAATGTACATACAATAACAGTATCGTTATTACTATATCTCCCTTAGATATGTAATATACATTTAATAACAATATCATTATTACTATATCTACATCAGATGAAATTTAATATACTGATTTAATCCCACAGACCAATGTACATTTAATCACAATACCATTATTACTATATCTACATCAGATGTAATTTAATATACTGATTTAATCCCACAGATCAATGTACATCTAATAACAATATCATTATTACTATATGTACATTAGATATAATGTAATATAATGATCCCTTCCCACCGATCAATGTACATATAATGGCAGTATCCTTATTACTATATCTGCATTAGATCTGCTGCAATATACTGATCCCTTCCCACAGATCAATGTACATTGAATAACAGTATCATTTATACTATATCTACATTGGATATAATGTAATATACTGATGCCTTCCCACAGATCAATGTAATTTTGGTAACAACATCATTATTACTATATCTACATTAGATATAATGTAATATAATGATCCCTTCCCACCGATCAATGTACATATAATGGCAGTATCGTTATTACTATATCTGCATTAGATCTGCTGCAATATACTGATTCCTTCCCACAGATCAATGTACATTGAGTAACAGTATCATTTATACTATATCTACATTGGATATAGTGTAATATACTGATGCCTTCCCACAGATCAATGTACATTTAATAACAATACCATTATTACTATATCTACATTAGATATAATGTAATATACTGATACCTTCCCACAGATCAATGTACATATAATAACAGTATCGTTATTACTACATCTACATTAGATATGTAATATATATTTAATAACAATATCATTATTACTATATCTACATCAGATGTAATGTAATATACTGATTTAATCCCACAGATCAATGTACATATAATAACAGTATCGTTATTACTATATCTACATTAGATCTACTGCAATATACTGATTCCTTCCCACAGATCAATGTACATTGAATAACAGTATCATTTATACTATATCTACATTGGATATAATGTAATATACTGATTCCTTCCCACAGATCAATGTACACATAATAACAGTTTCGTTGTTACTATATCTGCATTAGATCTCCTGCAATATACTGATTCCTTCACACAGATCAATGTACATTGAATAACAGTATCATTTATACTATATCTACATTGGATATAATGTAATATACTGATGCCTTCCCACAGATCAATGTAATTTTGGTAATAACATCATTATTACTATATCTACATTAGATATAATGTAATATACTGATCCCTACCCACAGATCAATGTACATATAATAACAGTTCCGTTATTACTATATCTACATTAGATATGTAATATACATTTAATAACAGTATCATTATTACTATATCTAGATCAGATGAAATTTAATATACTGATTTAATCCCACAGACCAATGTACATTTAATAACAATATCATTTTTACTATATCTAAATTAGAGAT
>NW_025791193.1:0-56847 GCF_907164935.1 Osmia bicornis bicornis | reverse complement strand
TAGATATAGTAATAATGATATTGTTATTAAATGTACATTGGTCTGTGGGATTAAATCAGTGTATTAAATTACATCTGATGTAGATATAGTAATAATGGTATTGTTAGTAAATGTACATTGATCTGTGGGATTAAATCAGTATATTACATTACATCTGATGTAGATATAGTAATAATGATATTGTTATTAAATATATATTACATATCTAATGTAGATATAGTAATAACGAAACTGTTATTATATGTACACTGGTCTGTGGGATTAGATCAGTATATTACATTACATCTGATGCAGATATAGTAATAATGATATTGTTATTAAATGTATATTACATATCTAATGTAGATATAGTAATAACGATACCCTTATTATATGTACATTGATCTGTGGGAAGGTGTCAGTATATTACATTATATCTATTGTAGACATAGTAATAACGAAACTGTTATTATATTTACATTGATCTGTGGGAAGAGATCAGTATATTACATTATACCTAATGTAGATATAGTAATAATGATATTGATACCAAAATTACATTGATCTATGGGAAGGGATCAGTATATTAAATTATATCCAGTGTAGATATAGTATATATGATACTGTTATTCAATGTACATTGATCTGTGGGATGGAATCAGTATATTGCAGTAGATCTAATGTAGATATAGTAATAACGATACTGTCATTAAGTGTTTATTACGTATCTAATGAAGTTATAGTAATGACGATAATGTTATAATCGGTACATTGAATAACAGTATCATTTATACTATATCTACATTGGATATAATGTAATGTACTGATGCCTTCCCACAGATCAATGTAATTTTGGTAACAACATCATTATTGCTATATCTACATTAGATATATTGTAATATACTGATCCCTACCTACAGATCAATGTACATATAATGGTAGTATCGTTATTACTATATCTACATTTGATATGTAATATACATTTAATAACAATATCATTATTACTATATCTACATCAGATGTAATTTAATATACTGATTTAATCCCATAGATCAATGTACATATAATAACTGTTTCGTTATTACTATATCTACATTAGATATAATGTAATATACTGATCCCTACCTACAGATCAATGTACATATAATGGTAGTATCGTTATTACTATATCTACATTAGATATGTAACATACATTTAATAACAATATCATTATTACTATATCTAGATCAGATGAAATTTAATATAATGATTTAATCCCACAGAACAATGTACATTTAATAACAATATCATTATTACTATATCTACATCAGATGAAATGTAATACACTGATTTAATCCCACAGATCAATGTACATATAATATCAGTTTCGTTATTACTATATCTCCATTAGATATAATGTAATATACTGATACCTTCCCACAGATCAATGTACATATAACGACAGCATCGTAATTACTATATCTACATTAGATATGTAATATACATTTAATAACAATATCATTATTACTATATCTACAATGGGTACAATGTAATATACTTATACCTTCCCACAGATCAATGTACATATAATAACAGTATCGCTATTACTATATCTGCATTAGATCTCCTGCAATTTACTGATCCCTTCCCACAGATCAATGTACATTGAATGCCAGTATCATTTATACTATATCTACATTAGATATAATGAAATATAATGATCTCTTCCCACCGATCAATGTATATATAATGGCAGTATCGTTATTATTATATCTGCATTAGATCTGCTGCAATATACTGATTCCTTCCCACAGATAAATGTACATACAATAACAGTATCGTTATTACTATATCTACATTAGATTTGTAATATACATTTAATAACAATGTCATTATTACTATATTTACATTAGATATAATGTAATAGAATGATCCCTTCCCACCGATCAATGTACATATAATGGCAGTATCGTTATTACTATATCTGCATTAGATCTGCTGCAATATACTGATTCCTTCCCACAGATCAATGTACATTGAGTAACAGTATCATTTATACTATATCCACATTGGATATAATGTAATATACTGATGCCTTCCCACAGATCAATGTACATATAATAACAGTTTCGTTGTTACTATATCTACATTAGATATGTAATATACATTTAATAACAGTATCGTTATTACTATATCTAGATCAGATGAAATTTAATATACTGATTTAATCCCACAGACCAATGTACATTTAATAACAATATCATTTTTACTATATCTAAATTAGAGATAATGTAATATACTGATCCCTTCCCACAGATAAATGTACATATAATAACAGTATCGTTATTACTATATCTACATTAGATATGTAATATACATTTAATAACAGTATCATTATTACTATATCTAGATCAGATGAAATTTAATATACTGATTTAATCCCACAGACCAATGTACATTTAATAACAATATCATTTTTACTATATCTAAATTAGAGATAATGTAATATACTGATCCCTTCCCACCGATCAATGTACATGTAATGGCAGTATCGTTATTACTATATCTACATTAGACATGTAATCTACATTAAATAACAATATCATTATTACTATATCTACATCAGATGTACTGTATATACCGATTTATTCCCACTGACCAATGTACATTTAATAACAATATCATACTATATCTACATTAGATACAATGTAATATACTGATACCTTCCCACAGATCAATGTACATACAATAACAGTATCATTATTACTATATCTACATTGGATACAATGTAATATACATTTAATAACAATATCATTATTACTATATCTAGATCAGATGAAATTTAATATACTGATTTAATCCCACAGACCAATGTACATTTAATAACAGTTTCGTTATTACTATATCTACATTAGATATAATGTAATATACTGATGCCTTCCCACAGATCAATGTAATTTTGGTAACAACATCATTATTACTATATCTACATTAGATATAATGTAATATACTGATCCCTACCCACAGATCAATGTACATATAATAGCAGTTTCGTTATTACTGTATCTACAATAGATATAATGTAATATACTGATACCTTCCCACAGATCAATATACATAGAATAACAGTATCGTTATTACTATATCTGCATTAGATATGTAATATACATTTAATAACAATATCATTATTACCATATCTACATCAGATGAAATTTAATATACTGATTTAATCCAACAGACCAATGTACATTTAATAACAATATCATTATTACTATATCTACATCAGATATAATGTAATATACTGATACCTTCCCACAGATCAATGTACATACAATAACAGTATCGTTATTACTATATCTACATTAGATTTGTAATATACATTTAATAACAATATCATTATTACTATATCTACATTGGATACAATGTAATATACTGATACCTTTCCACAGATCAATGTACATATAATAACAGTTTCGTTGTTACGATATCTAAAATGGGTATAATGTAATATACTGATACCTTCCCACAGATCAATATACATATAATAACAGTATCGGTATTACTATATCTACATTAGATATGTAATATACATTTAATAACAATGTCATTATTACTATATCTACATTATATATAATGTAATAGAATGATCCCTTCCCACCGATCAATGTACATATAATGGCAGTATCGTTATTACTATATCTGCATTAGATCTGCTGCAATATACTGATTCCTTCCCACAGATCAATGTACATTGAGTAACAGTATCATTTATACTATATCCACATTGGATATAATGTAATATACTGATGCCTTCCCACAGATCAATGTACATATAATAACAGTATCATTTATACTATATCTACATTGGATATAATGTAATATACTGATGCCTTCCCACAGATCTATGTAATTTAGGTAACAACATCATTATTACTATATCTACATTAGATATAATGTAATATACTGATCCCTACCCACAGATCAATGTACATATAATAACAGTTTCGTTATTACTATATCTACATTAGATATGTAATATACATTTAATAACAGTATCATTATTACTATATCTAGATCAGATGAAATTTAATATACTGATTTAATCCCACAGACCAATGTACATTTAATAACAATATCATTTTTACTATCACTAAATTAGAGATAATGTAATATACTGATCCCTTCCCACCGATCAATGTACATGTAATGGCAGTATCGTTATTACTATATCTACATTAGACATGTAATATACATTTAATAACAATTTCATTATTACTATATCTACATCAGATGTAATGTAATATACTGATTTATTCCCACTGACCAATGTACATTTAATAACAATATCATACTATATCTACATTAGATACAATGTAATATACTGATACCTTCCCACAGATCAATGTACATACAATAACAGTATCATTATTACTATATCTCCCTTAGATATGTAATATACATTTAATAACAATATCATTATTACTATATCTACATCAGATGAAATTTAATATACTGATTTAATCCCACAGACCAATGTACATTTAATAACAATACCATTATTACTATATCTACATCAGATGTAATTTAATATACTGATTTAATCCCACGGATCAATGTACATCTAATAACAATATCATTATTACTATATGTACATTAGATATAATGTAATATAATGATCCCTTCCCACCGATCAATGTACATATAATGGCAGTATCGTTGTTACTATATCTGCATTAGATCTGCTGCAATATACTGATCCCTTCCCACAGATCAATGTACATTGAGTAACAGTATCATTTATACTATATCTACATTGGATATAATGTAATATACTGATGCCTTCCCACAGATCAATGTAATTTTGGTAACAACATCATTATTACTATATCTACATTAGATATAATGTAATATACTGATCCCTACCCACAGATCAATGTACATATAATAACAGTTTCGTTATTACTATATCTACATTAGATATGTAATATACATTTTATAACAGTATCATTATTACTATATCTAGATCAGATGAAATTAAATATACTGATTTAATCCCACAGACCAATGTACATTTAATAACAATATCATTTTTACTATATCTAAATTAGAGATAATGTAATATACTGATCCCTTCCCACCGATCAATATACATGTAATGGCAGTATCGTTATTACTATATCTACATTAGATATGTAATATACATTTAATAACAATATCATTATTACTATATCTACATTAGATGAAATCTAATATACTGATTTAATCCCACAGACCAATGAATATTTAATAACAATATCATTATTACTATATCTACATTGGATACAATGTAATATACTGATACCTTTCCACAGATCAATGTACATATAATAACAGTTTCGTTGTTACTATATCTACAATGGGTATAATGTAATATACTGATACCTTCCCACAGATCAATATACATATAATAACAGTATCGGTATTACTATATCTACATTAGATATGTGATATACATTTAATAACATTATCATTATTACTATATCTACATTAGATGAAATTTAAAATACTGATTTAATCCCACAGACCAATGTACATTCAATAACAATATCATTATTACAATATCTACATTGGATACAATGTAATATAATGATCCCTTCCCACCGATCAATGTACATATTGTTGCGCCGGGGAGTGGAGCTCGCGCTTTCCATAGTTAAATGAATACACCAGGAGCAAACTAGACTGTCTATATTTCAATTACACAATTGGTTTTGCAATAGATCCGTACAGTTCGGCTTCCCGATACAATCTGATATTTAAAAAGACGCGCGGTTGTCTAAGAGACCTCAAGCATCCGGTGACGTGTTTCCGCTCGAAACAAGGGATAGCTTCACGTTATGACTCGACGACAGCTTCGGACGGGGCAGTCGATGGCTCTTTCGATATATCAAGAAGCGGTCGATGCGTCGAAAGAGCGGGAACTTCTCGCCGTCGCAACATTGCTCCCCTCCTTCAATAAGCGGTCGACCCGACCGCGGGTATCTTCATACTTGTAACCATCTTCACGTAGGCCGATCAATAAGCCAAATCAAGTCATAGTCTCTAACCTCGGGGTGTCAGTCTTCCATGGATGCTAACGTCTTCTTTAATACCTCTGCCTGAAAGGAGGTTAAAAGCAAAAGCGTAACAGTTACCTAAGTGGCCCTCTCAGGCAGCTAACGTCTTGACATTCGTCCTTCGTCCCAGGGGAAAACCACTCAAAAACCCTGAGCAAGACGCCGGTTCAGTGCTAACAAGTCAACTTAGAAACCGCTCCAATTTCCTATTCTTCTTTCTTCGATTTCCAATTCTTCTTAGCACTCTTCTTTCTTCGAGGAGGTCCCGACAGTTCCTCGCCCTTCCTCTTGATTCCTGGGCCTTCACGCCTTCCTCTCGAAGTCTTCTCGGATGAAGAAATTCCAGTCCAACGGGTCCACTCTACCGGGGGATGCTCCCCAGCCATCAAGCAAAATCTTTCCTCGATGGACTGGTGGTCCGGAGCATACCACAACTACGCAGTCCGATGACCAGAACCCCGAATACAAAAATCAAAATAAACGGGACACCGGCTGAGGGGATGCCCTCTTCCTCCGAAGAGAACAACACTTCCTCCATCGTTTAGACACGCGTAGCCAGCAAGTTTACCGTGGCCGAAAGAAACTTCACCCTGGCTTTGTGCGACGAAGCGTCTTCTTCTAGGTCGAGGACGTCAGAAACACCCTCCTCAGTCTCCTATTCTTGATCCTTCCCTATTTAGGTGTTTCTTCCCCGTGAATGTTCATATGGAGCCAAACGATTCACGTGAACCACCTTCGGTTTAGATTTTGGGGAGCGAAATATGCGGTAGATTAAGTCATTTAACCGGTTCATCACTTCATACGGTCCTTCCCAATCAAACTGGAGTTTAGGACATTTTCCCTTCGTTCTTCGGGGATTGTAAAACCACACCTTGTCCCCAGGAATAAAGGAAATTGGCCTTGCAAAAGAATCATACCAGGATTTTGTCTTTTCCGCACAAATTCGCATACGATGACGAACGAATTTGTGAATCTCTTCAATCTTCTTTCTGGTCTCCTCGATGTAAACAGTTTCTTCTTTATGTTCCGAGGCAATAGTTCCTCTCAGCAGATCCAAAGGCAAACGTAACTCTCGTCCCATCAGAAGCATTGAAGGACTATTTTGAGTAATTTCATGTCGAGAAGAACGATAGGCCAATAAAAACGTCGGAATCCACTCATCCCAATCCTTTTGATGTTCCGCCACAAATTGGGATAAATACTGCATCAAGGTCCGTATCAACCGTTCTACGAGTCCATCTGACTGAGGGTGCAAGGGAGTAGTTCTCGTTTTCTTTATCCCCAAAATCTTCATCAACTCTTTAAAGACAGTCGACTCAAAACTGCGACCCTGATCAGAATGAAGCTCCAACGGTACTCCATGCCGACTTATCACCTCCCTCATCAGGGCCGTGGAAATTGTCGTTGCCTGCTGGTTCGGAAGCGGAACCACCTCTGGCCACTTCGTGAAATAATCCACCAGAACCAGCGCGTACTTGTTTCCAGAAGAAGACCTTGGTAAGGGACCAACAACGTCGAGCGCGATCCTCTCAAAGGGTGCCCCTACGTTGTAGACTTTCATGAGTCCTTTTCCCTTCCCCGAAGGACCTTTCTTCGCCGTACAACGATGACATCGACGACACCAATCTTCCACATCTCTTCGGTGACTAAGCCAAAAGAACCGCCGTCGAACCTTGGCCAAGGTCTTACGTATTCCGAAATGTCCTCCAGAGGACGCATCGTGGCACTCTTGCAGAACCTCTTCGACTTTACTCTTCGGTACAATCAATAGTCTTTCAGCTTCTTTTCCATCAACAGACTCCCATCTTCGAAATAATAAATCCTGATGAATTTCTAAAGAGTCCCAAAGTGCCCAGAGAAACTTTGCCCCAGAAGAAAGAGCGGAAACCTCCTGCCAATCTGGTTTATGTCCTTTTCTCTTTCTTTCGTAGATAAAACCAATTTCCTCGTCTTTCCGTTGATCTTCTATCCATTCTTCAAAATTTTCGGGTTTACAAACCGTCCTGAGGATGTGATTTCCCTTTTTCTGATCCTTTTCTTCCAGACGAGTACAAGGTTTGCATTGCGAAGTTTCACAGGGTCTTCTCGAAAGACTGTCCGCATTCCCGTGATTCTTTCCCTCTCGATGCTTAATTTCAAAATCATACTCTTGCAAACGCTCAATCCACCTCGCAGTCTGCCCCTCTGGATTCTTAAATGAGAGCAGCCATCTCAAAGAAGCGTGATCAGTTCTTATCAGAAACCTTCGTCCATAAAGATAATGATGGAAGTGCTCTATGGATTTTACAATAGCCAACAACTCTCTTCTAGTCACACAATAATTCCTCTCAGCCTTTCCCAACGTTTTAGAGAAAAAGGCTATAACCTTCTCTTGTCCTTCCTGGAATTGAGATAGGACTGCTCCAATTGCAACATTCGAAGCATCCGTATCAAGAATAAAATCCATCTCATGTTGAGGGTAGGCCAGAACTGGAGCTTCTACAAGATGTCTCTTCAATTCTTCAAAAGCACCTTGGCATTCTTCTGACCAACGGAAAAGCACTTTGTCCTCAGTAAGACGATGCAAAGGTTTCGCAATGGAAGAGAAACCCTTCACGAATTTCCTATAGTAGGTGCAGAGACCCAGGAAACTTCGCAGCTCAGTCCTGTTCTTCGGGATCGGCCAATTCTGCACCGCTGAAATCTTCTCTGGATCCGTCTTCACTCCATCCTCAGAAACTATGTGCCCCAAATACCTGACTTCCCGGCAAAAGAAATTACATTTCTTCGGGCTCAGTAGAAGTTTGGCGTCGCGCAAACGGGAGAATACAACTCTTATATGCTCAATCTCTTGATCGAAGCTTTTCGCAAAAATGATTACGTCATCCAAGTAGACAAGACAAATCTTCCAGTTCAATCCTTGTAAAACATTGTCCATCAGACGCTCGAAGGTGGCTGGAGCGTTACAAAGTCCGAAGGGCATGACTTTAAATTGCCACAGTCCTGTGCCAACGCAGAAGGCGGTTTTCTCCTTGTCTTCATCATCAACTAAAATCTGCCAATATCCACTCTGTAAATCTAGCGTCGTGAACCACGTTGAACCGGCCACCGCATCCAGAGTGTCCTCGATCCTTGGCAACGGATAAGAATCCTTCTTCGTAACCTCGTTGAGACGACGATAATCCACACAAAACCTGGTACTTCCGTCCTTCTTTTTGACCAGGACAATTGGCGAAGACCATGGACTCTTTGACTTTTCAATCACCCCTTGCCGTTCCATTTTCATAAGAAGTTCCTCAGCTTCGTCTCGGCGGTGCAACGGTAAACGTCGTGGGGGTTGTTTAATTGGCGAACAAGTTCCCGTGTCTATTTTATGCTGGACTACACTACATTTTCCTACTTCCTCCGAATTTTTAGCAAATATGTCTTTAAATTCAAGAAGCAGATTCCTGAATGCAAACCGTTGTTCTTCATTCAAATCTTTTCCACTGCGTATGTACAGTTCTTGAAGATACTCCGGAACGGAATCCTCTTCCTTTCTTGTGCTAAATGCCAACGGTTTCTTCATCAAATTTCTTTTTAGAAAATCAACTTCTCCATGGTGTTCTATACAAAGCTTCCCCAAGTTAAAGTCCAGCTGACAAGAATGCTTTTTGAGGAAATTTGTTCCCAGAATACACTGTTCCGCCATATCAATAAGGAGGAACTCTTCTTCGGAGTTCAAAGTACCGATTGTTACCAAGGATCGCTGTTTTCCATAAATCGGTAATTTCTCCCCAGAGATGGAGAAAATTTGGGGACTATAGAGTTTTTCCGTTCCCGCCGTGCCAAATTTGTTATTACTTCCAAATTTCTTTACATCCAGTAAATTTAAACTTGAGCCCGTGTCAAGTATTATGGGGCACTCCTTTTCTGCGACGAATCCCTCGACGCAGGACAAAACATTTCCGGCAACTCTTCGTACGACGGGGGCGAACAAAGGTGAAGCCGGAGGGTGCCCCTCTACGCCGACTTCTTCCCGTTTCCCTTCTTCGTTGAAAATTCTTCTTTTCTTTTTTTTGGACAATTCCGCCACATATGACCCTTCTCCTTGCAATTCCAGCATTCCATCTCCTGTCTTTCAAGCTTCCGTTTTACCGGTCTTCTCATTTCTCTCCTTCCGGAATCCCTCTCCGAAGAATAAACCGGTTTAGTAAATGTTTCTTTTTTTGTAACGGGCGCATTAGCCATTGACTCGACTGCTTCAATCTCCAGAGCCCTGATAACAGCAGCCCTGAGAGATGTGAAACCTCCGAGCCTCAGCATCCGTTTCATTTCCTCATTAGCCAGCGAGGAAACAAATTGTGAGGCAGCAAGCTTGTCTCTAATTTCTAAAGGGCATTCGCAAAAAGCGGCCTGTGCTAGCCTTTCAATCTCCGTGGCTAAATCGGAAATAGATTCCCCTTTCCGTTGTTTATTATTTTGAAACTTAACATAATTGAGGTTCTCAAAATTTTTCGTTCCATAACGGAACGCAAGGGCCGAAATTAACGCGGGAAAATCAGTCTGTTTTTCAACGGAAAGAGAAGTCAAAACACTCCGCGCCGGTCCCTCGAGTGATGTAACCAAGGCCAAGGCCTTTCTTGGCTCATCCCAACGATTCGCCCCTGCAATCGCCTCAAACTGGAGTTTAAACTCCTCCCAGTTAGTTTTACCATCAAACTTTGGTGGTTTCAGAACGTAGCCTAAATCGGAAACGTTCCGCGACACACCAGACATTTCCTGTTGAGAGACCGGAGGTGAGGGCTGAGGTATCGCGAGACCAGCAGAAGTGGAAGGACTAACAAGAAGGGCTTCGCGATCCCCATCACGGACTGCCGTGGCCGAAAACTTTTCCAAAAATAGTTGGAAATTGGACGATAGCACCTGATAATTGTTCTCCATCGCTGTTATCCGCTCTTCCAGCAGCTTCTGGATCGCTGAAGAAGCCGTTCTCTCCTCTTGCTGTTTCTCTTCCGCGCGAGAGCGCTCCTTTTCCCATCGAGAGTTAAATGCGTGCTGCTGCTCCCTAAACTGCGTCGAGATGCTCCTCTGCAAGCTCTCGAAAAGCGTCTCCAAAGTCTCCAAAGAACCCTGGTCCCCGGCTGAAGATCGTGTTCTTATTGTCCTACCGACTGCGCCAATGTTGCGCCGGGGAGTGGAGCTCGCGCTTTCCATAGTTAAATGAATACACCAGGAGCAAACTAGACTGTCTATATTTCAATTACACAATTGGTTTTGCAATAGATCCGTACAGTTCGGCTTCCCGATACAATCTGATATTTAAAAAGACGCGCGGTTGTCTAAGAGACCTCAAGCATCCGGTGACGTGTTTCCGCTCGAAACAAGGGATAGCTTCACGTTATGACTCGACGACAGCTTCGGACGGGGCAGTCGATGGCTCTTTCGATACATCAAGAAGCGGTCGATGCGTCGAAAGAGCGGGAACTTCTCGCCGTCGCAACAATATAATGGCAGTATCGTTATTACTATATCTGCATTAGATCTCCTGCAATATACTGATTCCTTCCCACAGTTCAATGTACATTGAATAACAGTATCATTTATACTATATCTACATTGGATATAATGTAATATACTAATCCCTTCCCACAGATCAATGTAATTTTGGTAACAATATCATTACTACTATATCTACATTAGAAATAATGTAATATACTGATCCCTTCCCACCGATCAATGTACATATAATTACAGTACCGTTATTACTATATCTACATTAGATATGTAATACACATTTATTAACAATATCATTATTACTATATCCACATTAGATACAATGTAATATACTTATGCCTTCAATGTACATATAATAACTGTTTCGTTATTACAATATCTACATTAGACATGTAATATACATTTAATAACAATATCATTATTACTATATCTACATCAGATGTAATGTAATATACTGATTTAGTCCCACAGACCAATGAACATTTAATAACAATATCATTATTACTATATCTACATTAGATATAATGTAATATAATGATCCCTTCCCACAGATCAATGTACATTGAATAAAAATATCATTATTACTATATCTACATTAGATAGAATGTAATATGATTATCCCTTCCCACCGATCAATGTACATATAATGGCAGTTTCGTTATTACTATATCTACATTAGATATAATGTAATATACTGATACCTTCCCACAGATCAATGTACATATAATAACAGTATCGTTGTTACTATATCTACATTAGATATGTAATATACATTTAATAACAATATCATTATTACTATATCTACATTAGATATAATGAAATATACTGATTTAATCCCACAGACCAATGTACATTTCATAAGAATATCATTATTTCTATATCTACATTAGATATAATGTAATATAATGATCACATCCCACCGATCAATGCACATATAATCGCAGTATCGTTATTACTATATCTACATTTGATATGTAATATACATTTAATAACAATATCATTATTAATATATCTACATCAGGGGTAATGTCATATACTGATTTATTCCCACAGACCAATGTACATTTAATAACAATATCATTATTACTATATCTTCATTAGATATAATGTAATATACTGATCACTTCCCACAGATCAATGCAAGATTGTAACAATATCGTCATTACTATATCTACATTAGATACGTAATAAACACTTAATAACAGTATCGTTATTACTATATCTACATTAGATATGTACTATACATTTAATAACAGTATCATTATCACTATATCTACATCAGATGAAATTTAATATACTGATTTAATCCCACAGGCCAATGTACATTTGATAACAATACCATTATTACTATATCTACGTGAGATGTAATTTAATATACTGATATAATCCCACAGATCAATGTACATTTAATAACAGTATCATTATTACTATATCTACATTAGATATAATGTAATATAATGATCCCTTCCCACCGATCAATGTACATATAATGGCAGTATCGTTATTACTATAGCTGCATTAGACCTCCTGCAATATACTGATCCCTTCCCACAGATCAATGTACATTGAATAACAATATTTTTATTACTACATCTACATTAGATATAATGTAATATGATTATCCCTTCCCACCGATCAATGTACATATAATGGCAGTTTCGTTATTACTGTATCTACATTAGATATAATGTAATATACTGATACCTTCCCACAGATCAATGTACATATAATAACAGTATCGTTATTACTATATCTACGTTAGATATGTAATATACATTTAATAACAATATCATTATTACTATATCTACATTAGATATAATGTAATATACTGATACCTTCCCACAGATCAATGTACATGTAATAACAGTATCGTGATTACTATATCTACATTAGATATGTAATATACATTTAATGGCAATATCATTATTACTATATCTACATCAGATGAAATGTAATATACTGATTTAATCCCACAGACCAATGTACATTTAATAACAATACCATTATTACTATATCTACATCAGATGTATTTTAATATACTGATTTAATCCCACAGATCAATGTACATATAATAACAGTTTCGTTATTACTATATCTACATTAGATACAATGTAATATAGTGATACCTTCCCACAGATCAATGTACGTGTAATAACAGTATCGTTATTACTATATCTACATTAGATATGTAATACACATTTATTAACAATATCATTATTACTATATCCACATTAGATACAATGTAATATACTTATGCCTTCCCACAGATCAATGTACATATAATAACAGTTTCGTTATTACAATATCTACATTAGACATGTAATATACATTTAATAACAATATCATTATTACTATATCTACATCAGATGTAATGTAATATACTGATTTAGTCCCACAGACCAATGAACATTTAATAACAATATCATTATTACTATATCTACATTAGATATAATGTAATATAACGATCCCTTCCCACAGATCAATGTACATTGAATAAAAATATCATTATTACTATATCTACATTAGATAGAATGTAATATGATTATCCCTTCCCACCGATCAATGTACATATAATGGCAGTTTCGTTATTACTATATCTACATTAGATATAATGTAATATACTGATACCTTCCCACAGATCAATGTACATATAATAACAGTATCGTTATTACTATATCTACATTAGATATGTAATATACATTTAATAACAATATCATTATTACTTTATCTACATTAGATATAATGAAATATACTGATTTAATCCCACAGACCAATGTACATTTCATAAGAATATCATTATTTCTATATCTACATTAGATATAATGTAATATAATGATCACATCCCACCGATCAATGCACATATAATCGCAGTATCGTTATTACTATATCTACATTTGATATGTAATACACATTTAATAACAATATCATTATTAATATATCTACATCAGGGGTAATGTAATATACTGATTTATTCCCACAGACCAATGTACATTTAATAACAATATCATTATTACTATATCTTCATTAGATATAATGTAATATACTGATCACTTCCCACAGATCAATGCAAGATTGTAACAATATCGTCATTACTATATCTACATTAGATACGTAATAAACACTTAATAACAGTATCGTTATTACTATATCTACATTAGATCTACTGCAGTATACTGATACCTTTCCACAGATCAATGTACATACAATAACAGTACCGTTATTACTATATCTACATTAGATATGTACTATACATTTAATAACAGTATCATTATCACTATATCTACATCAGATGAAATTTAATATACTGATTTAATCCCACAGGCCAATGTACATTTGATAACAATACCATTATTACTATATCTACGTCAGATGTAATTTAATATACTGATATAATCCCACAGATCAATGTACATTTAATAACAGTATCATTATTACTATATCTACATTAGATATAATGTAATATAATGATCCCTTCCCACCGATCAATGTACATATAATGGCAGTATCGTTATTACTATAGCTGCATTAGATCTCCTGCAATATACTGATCCCTTCCCACAGATCAATGTACATTGAATAACAATATTTTTATTACTATATCTACATTAGATATAATGTAATATGATTATCCCTTCCCACCGATCAATGTACATATAATGGCAGTTTCGTTATTACTGTATCTACATTAGATATAACGTAATATACTGATACCTTCCCACAGATCAATGTACATATAATAACAGTATCGTTATTACTATATCTACGTTAGATATGTAATATACATTTAATAACAATATCATTATTACTATATCTACATTAGATATAATGTAATATACTGATACCTTCCCACAGATCAATGTACATGTAATAACAGTATCGTGATTACTATATCTACATTAGATATGTAATATACATTTAATGACAATATCATTGTTACTATATCTACATCAGATGAAATGTAATATACTGATTTAATCCCACAGACCAATGTACATTTAATAACAATACCATTATTACTATATCTACATCAGATGTAATTTAATATACTGATTTAATCCCACAGACCAATGTACATTTAATAACAATATCATTATTACTATATTTACATCAGATGAAATTTAATATACAGATTTAATCCCACAGACCAATGTACACTGAATAACAATATCATTATTACTATATCTACATCAGATGTAATGTTATATACTGATTTAATCCCACAGACCAATGTACATTTAAGAACAATATCATTATTACTATATCTTCATTAGATATAATGCAATATACTGATCACTTCCCACAGATCAATGCACAGATTGTAACATTATCGTCATTATTATATCTACATTAGATACGTAATAAACACTTAATGACATTATCGTTATTACTATCTCTACTCTTTTAATATTATATTATTAATTAATATAATGGCATTAATGTAATTTATTTTTTGTCGCACCCTTTCCTATACTTCCTTTAATAAAATATATAGTAAAGATGAAATCAAAGTATTTTTTTTGCTACGCCCTTCCCCACGCATGGAAAACATTCCAAGATCAAAAACAAATTATAAAAAATTAATTAGAAACACATTATGTAGTGGACCGAATTGTGAATCTAAACCATTCTCGAGTCAACTTGAACACACAAAAAAATTTCATCAAAATCATTTCAGCCGTTTAGGAGGAGTTCAGTCACATACAGACACACAGAAGAAATATAAGGGTATGAAGTATGATTATTGGGAAGGGTTGGGCAAAATAAATTACATTAATAACGATTATATACTTTTTTATTTTCATATTACATTAATGGAGTATGGGGAAGGGTGTGGTACAGAATAAATTACACTAATAACGGTTATAGATATGTATATTTTACGTTAAATAATATATATAATATAATAAGTAAAAACAAAAAAAAATATAAATGTAGGCGGCTACCACCAGTCCGGCTATAACAGATAAAATATACATTAATACGCAGTAAAAATCTAATAAATCAAAATAAAATCGGACAGGCAACTTACATCGATTTCTTCTCCGAACAAATATCGGAGGTCGAACAGATCGACCTCCGTCCAAGTAGCCGCCCACCGCGCTTCATACTCGCGCCGCCACTCCTGCCGCTCGCGGCACTTTGCGGGTAGTCGCGCGTCATCCTCCGCCGGCGCAATTTCGAAGACTGGCATTACTATGGCTGTTAAGACGAAAACAATTAATTAAAAATAAATAAAATTTGGGTAATTGTTGAAGATTACTTACGATAATGTTTGACAATCGCCAAGAATGCTAAGGATTCCAACCTTGGGACCGTCATCGTTGAACAGAAAATAATGAATAAAACGAACACGCTTGGGTTTATAAAGCACTGTGAAAACATCTCCCTCCAAACTCTAAGACCTGAGATAAGTAAAAACTCCAGTCTCTTTCTCTCTCTCATGAAGTTGCAAGGTTTGCATGAACTCGAAACCCTACAGGCTTATAAAGATACTTGGAAATTAATATTTTACTCGTGGAGCAAAGAATAAATTATGTTTTTAGGAATAATTATTTATTTTATAATGCCCCCAAGGCAATGTTCTTGTGGATTGTGGAATTATGAATCGTTTATCATCGTAAGGACTAAGCACCTTCTTTTCTTCACATATAGAATATACATTGTGCAATTTTGAACGAATACATCTCTGTTCACGATGCACTTCTAAACGTTCATACAAGCAACGTATATAATCATCGAAGGAAATAGTTTTCCTAACTACGTTACTTTTGACACCCTTCACTTTTTTCGTGTCCCGTTTGCCCTCTACGCGCAAAGCATACATTTTCGACCGAAGTCCGACAAACTCAGTCATTATACACCCATTATTTTCATCCTTCATTAATCCCGGTACTTTTTTATTTACTCGTGGCATACTGTAAACATTGTCCTCGGTATAGTCGCTCGTGTCAAACCGATGTATATCGCGTTTCATTACATCGTATACGTCATCACATTCCAGTTCGTATATAAGACTGTCTGTGTCTGTGTATAATATTTTACAAAGATGTTTAAATTTCGGCCAAATATAATCATGATGGAATTCGTACAAACATGTTTTTGATATATCCAGAATACACATACCAACATAAATGGGTTTTGCAAATTTAATTTCTAACTTTCGCATCTCTATTGCGACCACATATTCCGAAAATATTGATCTGCTATGAAAATTTGGTTTTGATATCAGGGCCTCGGCCCCGTATCTACCATCCCATTTTGTAACTAATTTAACGTCTACATGATTTCTAACGTTCTCCATAGTTTTGCCAAAGACTGCATTATTCATTAATTTAAATAAATTCTTTTCAAAATCATTTTTAGCCGCAGTTCTAAGTTGCGTGTTTAAATGAATGTATTCGCGAAGCCATGGAGATTGTTTAAATTCTAAAACGCGATGAATTACAGAAACTTTTAAACCATGATTTAAGCATTGTTGAAGATTGCGGTAATGGATGATGTAACGTTGCTTATCCTGAACTGTAGCGAGTAGTTTCTCGTGTTTGGCATTAGGAGGCTTCTCGCGTATTGGACAAAAAGGTAAATCTGCATGCTTATCGTGTAATTCTAGCGGGTATTTCAAATCGACTTCCAAAATATATCCAATGTCCGAATTTTCGGATATCGCATGAATGTTAAAAGTTTTAATTTCATTATCGTCTAACCACTTAAACTCGCCGTAAGGTAGATACTGCGACATTGCCCATCCATACAAATTATTAACGTCGAAATAAACTAAATATCGCGATGGTTCTTCGGAATTGTATGAATCCATGTATTTATTATTGGCCTTTGCGTATCGATTAGAACATTGACTTAAACCACCACGTATGCCGCGCTCTATGAAAAGTAGCATATCGATATCCGTCAATAATTCTAATTCGATACGCGTGTGCTTCAGCATTGCATCCCACGTAAAACCGGGTAAAGTATAGTAATATGCAGGATCCAATTTGTAACTTCTCAAACAGCTGCCACGAAAATTTTCAAAAATGTCGGCCAATAATAAAACGTCTGTTTTTAGATATAAATCGCTGTATTCGCCAAGTGTTTTTATATTAAAACTGTGCCAGACTTTTATCGCGTGGTCATAATCCTGCTGTGAAACGGCACAGTCGCTTAGTTGATTATAAAATTTGTCACATGTCGGCAATGTCGTCTCGCTCAGTTTTATGTAGTCGGTAACATAATCGTATGGAAAGATGCCTTTTCGTGTAAGCAAATCGAATCTTATCTCGTTCAAAAAATTAAATTGTGACCGTAAAATCGTCATATCGTCTTTCCCTAGATATGAACTCAATTTATCTAAACTTGAATTTAAAAATTTGAATGAATCTATAAATCGAAGCGAAATTTTGTAACGTTTTAGATTCGTTGAAAATGAAATATATTTTTCTTTTGTAATTGGCAAGACTGATGTCGAGCCTTCGATAATCGTTACCAATTCTTTTATTACAAAATGGGCATCGTATCCCGATAAGTTATGAAACACTATTGGTATAAAACGTTTATTTTTATAATTTAAATTACACCCCTGGTGAGCAGGTCCTCGGTAACGACCAGTGAAATGGCAATGATCTCGAACTTTTGTTTCGTCGATGTCGAACGGTTTTTCGCAAATATAACAATGCGTTGCATTCATATAATTTTCTCTTTCATCACCCGTCAAATTTGTCATGGGCACATTCGTATTAAATAATGGTGCAAGTTTTCTTACAAGGCTCTCAAGTTCATTCACGAACCATTCAGCACAGTCAGGACCCCGATACGCGCGATACTCGCACACCGATGCGTTGTATGAACAGTGAAAATAATATCCCACACTGTATGCTTCGTGTTGCTGGTATGCATTGCAGTGTCCTTGATTGCTGTTAACCTTCTTAAGCATGCATTCGAAATCGGCGTACACGATGAATGGATGACGTTCTCGGTGACAAAAATTATCAAACTTTATTATTTTATCTTCACTCGATGGTAGAATGATTGCGCAATCGTTCATCTTCATGCAGTCCTTCGTATGTTTCAATAACTTTTCTTCCGCATAAAAGTAGTGAAGGCATCTGCATATAAACAAAGTAACTGCATTAGTACAAAAAGAACAAACGCATACACTAAAATAGATCGTAATGGCATGATACAAACCTGTCACAAATATAAGTTTTACTCTTATGTGCACTCAGCTGGTTTGAAACAAGCCGGGAAAGATTGTTAATCCATGCAAAGTGACGCACATTACGGTTGGGCGTTTCAAGCATCAGCAGGTTAACGTGACGAAATCTTCTGTTGGTGGTGAGTTGGAGCGGAGCACACCTTTTCACATTCAAGTCCCAAAAATAAACGTTTATCGAAACATCGTTTTGGCGCTCAAATTTTGGTATTTGATTAAGGGTTATTGGAAATGCGATGCCCTCCAAATTTAAAACGGTGTCATAGTTGGGATACGATGATGGTCGATTTGCATTCGCATGGACGGGATATAATGCTGCAACTATCGATCTGACAAAACACGTATCATCGTCAACTGTCACATTTACTACCGCTCTTTTGTCCTTGATTGTTTTTGGTATGTCTGTGTAACAACCAGCATGCATCGGATTGCATTTATTGATATTTAACATCAAATGCAGAATTTTCGATATTGCCCAACCACTGTCCCGTTCCTGAAATTCTTCCATCAGTGTTAAAGTTGAGTTCACAACGTATTTGTCATACCAATCGTTCAAGTTTGATGTAGAAAATAATTGTTTATTTCTTACACTGAAACTTTTCACATCAGTTTTATTATTAGCGGTAAACTCTCCATACAACACCGTATTCACTTTTATGCATGAATGATTTAGGAAAACTTCCGCTAGACGTTGGAATACTATTTTTCTAGCATCTTCCAAAAAGTTTCGTGGTTCAATATGCTCGGTGTTGATTATAATTCCTGTAGTTATCCGGTTATGGAAAGCTGATTCTACATTCTCCCAGATAAGAGATGATGATGCACGTGATTCAGCATCTGTTCTCCTTTGACCTTCGCCTATTTTTACAGATCCGTGTAACTCTGCTCTTAACGATTTAAATCTCGCTATCCTGGCTGTTAAACTATTTTTCAAACCAGTTGATAAGTCCTTTTCGAGTTGCAATCGCTCTATCATTAAATCAATGCATTGATTGCATTGCACCAGACATGCGTTTCGGTCGTCGTTACTACTTATGACTGCAATACGTTGTGTCAAAAGTTGTTCTATACAAGCAAGTTCGTTTAGTAATATTGCCTTTTGACCACTAGGATGATCATTGTCACGATACAATATCCTACGCAAGGCGTCGATTCTTTCTTTGTATGCTTCTATATCTCGCCATCCTTCGACTGATAAATCGTCTTCCATTTGTAATCGTTCGTCTATCAATTCGATGCACTGGTCACATTGCATCAAGCAATCACAACGCTCATCTTCAGTATTGATGTTTATCGCCCGCTGCGCCAATAATTCGGTGATGCGTTCGAGTTCTTGCAGTAACATGGCCTCCATTTCTCTTTTCCACAAACACGTTAAGTAGCCTTGCACTTCTAATTGTCAAACTACATATGACACACATTGCAAAATTTTCTCCCATTTTATTAAAGTGGGGCTGTCATTGACGAAAGTGTTTAATTGCTGTTCACTCTGCAGCATCAACAAAAAACCGCATTTCCAAGACGTAGAAAAATTCGTTCAAGGTCATGAGCAAAACCTCTACCTTCTATAGTCGCGAATTGCAGCGTCAGATTTGCTGCGCCAACAAAAAATCCCATTTTCAAGACGTAGAAAAGTGGCTGGGGCCTTGTGTCGTCTTCCGATAAGACAAAAATAGTTCAAGGTCATGGGGGAGTGGGGTATCATATTTTTGCTGATGGTGTCAACTTTCAGTTCAAGGTCGGGGGGGGGGGGATATTTCTCCTGTTGGGATAGCTATGGGGTGGGGGTTGTCATAGGGTGGGTATTTCAACTGAGGGGGTGGTTAAAGGGCGGGGGTTGTCATAAGGTGGGTATTTCTGCGGAGGGGGTGGTTATGGGGTGGGTATTTCTGCTGAGGGGGTGGTTATAGGGCGGGGGTTGTCATAGGGTGGGTATTTCTGCTGAGGGGGGGTGGTTATAGGGCGGGGGTTGTCATAGGGTGGGTATTTCTGCTGAGGGGGTGGTTATAGGGCGGGGGTAGTCATAGGGTGGGTATTTCTGTTGACGGGTGGTTAGTTATTTCTGCTGAGGGCGGTGGTTATGGGGCGGGAGAGGGAGAGGGGGGGGGGGTCATATTTCTGCTGACGGTGTGGTGTCAAATTACAAAAAATGCTGACGCCAGTGATTTAGAATCCGCATAGAACAACTACTTAGATATAGTAATAACGAAACTGTTATTATATGTACATTGCTCTGTGAGATTAAATCAGTATATTAAATTACATCTGATGTAGATATAGTAATAATGGTACTGTTGTTAAATGTACATTGATCTGTGGGATTAAATCAGTATATTACATTACATCTGATGTAGATATAGTAATAATGATATTGTTATTAAATATATAGTATATTACATCTGATGTAGATATAGTAATAATGTTATTGTTATTAAATGTACATTGGTCCGTGGGATTAAATCAATATATTAAATTTCATCTGATGTAGATATAGTAATAATGATATTGTTATTAAATGTATATTACATATCTAATGTAGATATAGTAATAACGATACTGTTATTATATGTACACTGATCTGTGGGAAGGGATCATTATATTACATTATATGTAATGTACATATAGTAATAATGATATTGTTATTAAATGTATATTACATATCTAATGTAGATATAGTAATAACAATACTGTTTTTATATGTACATTGATCTGTGGGAAGGTATAAGTATATTACATTATATCCAATGTAGATATAGTAATAACGAAACTGTTATTATATGTACATTGATCTGCGGGAAGGGATAAGTATATTACATTATATCTAATGTAGATATAGTAATAATGATATTGTTACCAAAATTACATTGATATGTGGGAAGGGATCAGTATATTACATTATACCCAATGTAGATATAGTATAAATGATACTGTTATTCAATCTACATTGATCTGTGGGAAGGAATCAGTATATTGCAGTAGATCCAATGTAGATATAGTATAAATGATACTCTTATTCAATGTACATTGATCTGTGGGAAGGAATCAGTATATTGCAGTAGATGTAAAGTAGATAGAGTAATAACGATACTGTTATTAAGTGTTTATTACATATCCAATGTAGATATAGTAATGACTATAATGTTATAATCTGTGCATTGATCTGTGGGAAGTGATCAGTATATTACATTATATCTAATGAAGATATAGTAATAACGAAACTGTTATTATATGTACATTGATCTGTGGAAGGGATCAGTATATTGCATTACATCTGATATAGATATGGTAATAATGGTATTGTTATTAAATGTACATTGGCCTGTGGGATTAAATCAGTATATTAAATTACATCTGATGTAGATATAGTAATAATGATATTGTTGTTAAATGTATATTACATATCTAATGTAGATATAGTAATAACGAAGCTGTTATTATATGTACATTGATCTGTGGGAAGGGATAGGTATATTACATTATATCTAATGTAGATATAGTAATAATGATATTGTTACCAAAATTACATTGATCTGTGGGAAGGGATCAGTATATTACATTATATCCAATGTAGATATAGTATAAATGATACTGTTATTCAATCTACATTGATCTGTGGGAAGGAATCAGTATATTGCAGTAGGTCCAATGTAGATACAGTAGTAACAACACTGTTATTAAGTGTTTATTACGTATCTAATGTAGATATAGTAATGACAATAATGATACAATCTGTGCATTGATCTGTGGGAAGTGATCAGTATATTACATTATATCTAATGAAGATATAGTAATAATGACATTGTTGTTAAATGTACATTGGTCTGTGGGAATAAATCAGTATACTACATTACATCTGATGTAGATATAGTAATAATGATATTGTTATTCAATGTACATTGGTCTGTGGGATTAAATCAGTATATTAAATTTCATCTGATGTAGATATAGTAATAATGATATTGTTATTAAATGTACATTGGTCTGTGGGATTAAATCAGTGTATTAAATTACATCTTATGTAGATATAGTAATAACGGTATTGTTATTAAAAGTACATTGATCTGTGGGAGTAAAGCAGTATATTACATTACATCTGATGTAGATATAGTAATAATGATATTGTTATTAAATGTATATTACATATCTAATGTAGATATAGTAATAACGATACTGCCATTATATGTACATTGATCGGTGGGAAGGTATCATTATATTACATTATATGTAATGTACATATAGTAATAATGATATTGTTATTAAATGTATATTACATATCTAATGTAGATGTAGTAATAACGAAACTGTTATTATATGTACATTGATCTGTGAGAAGGGATCAGTATATTACATTATATCTAGTGTTGATATAGTAATAGTGATATTGTTATTAAATGTACATTGGTCTGTGGGAATGAATCAGTATACTACATTACATCTAATGTAGATATAGTAATAATGATATTGTTATTAAATGTATATTACATATCTAATGTAGATATAGTAATAACGAAACTATTATTATATGTACATTGATCTGTGGGAAGGGATCAGTATATTGCATTATATCTAATGTAGATATAGTAATAACGAAACTGTTATTATATGTACATTGACCTGTGGGAAGGGATCAGTATATTGCATTACATCTGATATAGATATGGTAATAATGGTATTGTTATTAAATGAACATTGGCCTGTGGGATTAAATCAGTATATTAAGTTTCATCTGATGTAGATATAGTAATAATGATATTGTTATTAAATGTATATTACATACATAACGCAGATATAGTAATGACGATACTGCCATTATATGTACATTGATCGGTGGGAAGGGATCATTATATTACATTATATCTAATGTAGATATAATAATTTTGATATTGTTATTAAATGTACACTGGTCTGTGGGATTAAATCAGTATATTACATTACATCTGATGCAGATATAGTAATAATGATATTGTTATTAAATGTATATTACATATTTAATGTAGCTATAGTAATAACGATACTGTTATTATACGTACATTGATCTGTGGGAAGGTATCAGTATATTACATTATATCTAATGTACATATAGTAATAATGATATTGTTATTAAATGTACATTGGTCTGTGGGAATAAATCAGTATATTACGTTTCATCTGATGTAGATATAGTAATAATGATATTGTTATTAAATGTATATTACATATCTAATGTAGATACAGTAATAACGATACCGTTATTAAGGGTTTATTACATACCCAATGTAGATATAGTAATGACGATAATGTTACAATCTGTGCATTGATCTGTGGGAAGTGATCAGTATATTACATTATATCTAATGAAGATATAGTAATAATGATATTGTTATTAAATGTACATTCGTCTGTGAGATTAAATCAGTATATTACATTACATTTGATGTAGATATAGTAATAATGATATTGTTATTAAATATATATTACATATCTAATGCAGATATAGTAATAACAATACTGCCATTATATGTACATTGATCGGTGGGAAGGGATAATTATATTACATTATATCTAATGTAGATATAGTAATAATGATATTGTTATTAAATGTACATTGGTCTGTGGGATTAAAGCAGTATATTACATTACATCTGATGTAGATATAGTAATAATGATATTGTTATTAAATGTATATTACATATCTAATGTAGATATAGTAATAACGATACTGCCATTATATGTACATTGATCGGCGGGAAGGTATCATTATATTACATTATATGTAATGTACATATAGTAATAATGATATTGTTATTAAATGTATATTACATATCTAATGTAGATATAGTAATAACGAAACTGTTATTATATGTACATTGATCTGTGAGAAGGGATCAGTATATTACATTATATCTAGTGTTGATATAGTAATAGTGATATTGTTATTAAATGTACATTGGTCTGTGGGAATGAATCAGTATACTACATTACATCTAATGTAGATATAGTAATAACGAACCTGTTATTATATGTACATTGATCTGTGGGATTAAATCAGTATATTAAATTGCATCTGATGTAGATATAGTAATAATGGTATTGTTATTAAATGTACATTGGTCTGTGGGATTAAATCCGTATATTAAATTTCATCTGATGTACATATAGTAATAATGATATTGTTATTAAATGTATATTACATATCTAATGTAGATATAGTAATAACGATACTGTTATTGTATGTACATTGATCTGTGGGAATAAATCAGTATATTACATTAGATCTGATGCAGATATAGTAATAATGATATTGTTATTCAATGTACATTGGTCTGTGGGATTAAATCAGTATATTAAATTTCATCTGATGTAGATATAGTAATAATGATATTGTTATTAAATGTACATTGTTCTGTGGGATTAAATCAGTGTATTAAAGTACATCTAATGTAGATATAGTAATAACAATACTGTTGTTATATGTACATTTATCTGTGGGAAGTGATCAGTCTATTACATTATATCTAACTAAGATATAGTAATAATGATATTGTTATTAAATGTACATTGGTCTGTGGGAATAAATCAGTATATTACATTACATCTGATGTAGATATAGTAATAATGGTATTGTTATTAAATGTACATTGATCTGTGCGATTAAATCATTATATTACATTACATCTGATGTAGATATAGTAATAATGATATTGTTATTAAATGTATATTACATATCTAATGTAGATATAGTAATAACGATACTGCCATTATATGTACATTGATCGGTGGGAAGGGATCATAATATTACATTATATCTAATGTACATATAGTAATAATAATATTGTTATTAAATGTATATTACATATCTAATGTAGATATAGTAATAACAATACTGTTATTATATGTACATTTATCTGCGGGAAGTGATCAGTCTATTACATTATATCTAACTAAGATATAGTAATAATGATATTGTTATTAAATGTATATTACATATTTAATGTAGCTATAGTAATAACGATACTGTTATTATACGTACATTGATCTGTGGGAAGGTATCAGTATATTACATTATATCTAATGTAGATATAGTAATAATGATATTGTTATTAAATGTACATTGGTCTGCGGGATTAAATCAGTATGTTAAATTTCATCTGATGTAGATATAGTAATAATGATATTGTTATTAAATGTATATTACATATTTAATGTAGATATAGTAATAACGATACTGTTATTACTATATCTACATTAAATATGTAATATACATTTAATAACAATATCATTATTACTATATCTACATCAGATATAATGTAATATACTGATCACTTCCCACAGATCAATGTACATATAATAACAGTTTCGTTATTACTATATCTACATTAGATATGCAATATACATTTAATAACAATATCATTATTACTATATCTACATCAAATGTAATTTAATATACTGATTTAATCCCACAGACCAATGTACATTTAATTACAATATCATTATTACTATATCTACATTAGATATAATGTAATATAATGATCCCTTCCCACCGATCAATGTACATATAATGGCAGTATCGTTATTACTATATCTACGTTAGATATGTAATATACATTTAATAACAATATCATTATTACTATATCTACATCAGATGTAATGTAGTATACTGACTTATTCCCGCAGATCAATGTACATTTAATAACAATACCATTATTACTATATCTACATCAGATGTAATTTAATATACTGATTTAATCCCACAGATCAATGTACATATAATAACAGCTTCGTTATTACTATATCTACATTAGATATGTAATATACATTTAATAACAATATCATTATTACTATATGTACATGAGATGAATTTAATATACGGATTTAATCCCACAGACCAATGTACATTTAATAACAATACCATTATTACTATATCTACATCAGATGTAGTTTAATATACTGATTTAATTCCACAGATCACTTTACATATAATAACAGTTTCGTTATTACTATATCTACATTAGATATGTAATATACATTTAATAACAATATCATTATTACTATATCTACATCAGATGAAATTTAATATTCTGATTTAATCCCACAGACCAATGTACATTTTATAACAATATCATTATTACTATATCTACATTAGATATAATGTAATATAATGATCCCTTCCCACCGATCAATTTACATATAATGGCAGTATCGTTATTACTATGTCTACATTAGATCTACTGCAATATACTGATTCCTTCCCACAGATCAATGTACGTTGAATAACAGTACCATTTATACTATATCTACATTGGTTACAATGAAATATACTGATCCCATCCCACAGATCAATGTGATTTTGGTAACAATATCATTATTACTATATCTACATCAGATGAAATTTAATATAATGACTTATTCCCACAGACCAATGTACATTTAATGACAATATCACTATTACTATATCTTCATTAGATGTAATGTAAAATACTGATCACCTCCCACAGATCAATACACAGATTGCAACATTATCGTCATTACTATATCTACATTAGATACGTAATAAACACTTAATAACAGTATCGTTATTACTATATCTACATTAGATCTGCTGCAATATACTGATTCCTTCCCACAGATCAATGTACATATAATAACAGTATTGTTATTACTATATCTACATTAGATATGTAATATACATTTAATAACAATATCATTATTACTATATGTACATTAGATATAATGTAATATAATGATCCCTTCCCACCGATCAATGTACATATAATGGCAGTATCGTTATTACTATATCTACATTAGATATGTAATATACATTTAATAACAATATCATTATTACTATATCTACATCAGATGTAATGTAATATACTGATTTAATCCCACAGATCAATGTACATTTAATAACAATACCATTATTACTATATCTACATCAGATGTAATTTAATACACTGATTTAATCCCACAGACCAATGTACATTTAATAACAATATCATTATTACTATATCTACATCAGGTGAAATTTAATATACTGATTTAATCCCACAGACCAATGTACATGTAATAACAATACCATTATTACTATATCTACATCAGATGCAATTTAATATACTGATTTAATCCCACAGATCAATTTACATATATTAACAGTTTCGTTATTACTATATCACATAGATATGTAATATACATTTAATACACATATCATTATTACTAATCTAATCAATGTTATATACTGATCATTCCACAGACCATGTTGTAACATTATTCTTATACTATATCTCATTAGATTAATGTAATATACTGATTACACCCACAGATCAATGTACATTGAATAACAGTTCATTTATTACTATATCTACATAGATATAATTTAATATACTGATCCCTTTCCCACAGATCAATGTAATATTGGAACAATATCATTATTACTATATGTACATTGATATAATGTAATATACTGATACCTTCCCGCAGATCAATGTACATAAATAACAGTTTCGTTATTACTATATCTACATTAGATATGTATATACATTTAATAACAATATCATTATTACTATATCTACATCAGATGAAATTTAATATACTGATTTATTCCCACAGACCAATGTACATTTAATAACAATATCATTATTACTATATCTTCATTAGATATAATGTAATATACTGATCACTTCCCACAGATCAATGTACATATAATAACAGTTTCGTTATTACTATGTCTACATTAGATATGTAATATACATTTAATAACAATATCATTATTACTATATCTACATCAAATGTAATTTAATATACTGATTTAATCCCACAGACCAACGTACATTTAATTACAATATCATTATTACTATATCTACATTAGATATAATGTAATATAATGATCCCTTCCCACCGATCAATGTACATATAATGGCAGTATCGTTATTACTATATCTACGTTAGATATGTAATATACATTTAATAACAATATCATTATTACTATATCTACATCAGATGTAATGTAGTATACTGACTTATTCCCGCAGATCAATGTACATTTAATAACAATACCATTATTACTATATCTACATCAGATGTAATTTAATACACTGATTTAATCCCACAGATCAATGCACATATAATAACAGCTTCGTTATTACTATATCTACATTAGATATGTAATATACATTTAATAACAATATCATTATTACTATATGTACATGAGATGAAATTTAATATACGGATTTAATCCCACAGACCAATGTACATTTAATAACAATACCATTATTACTATATCTACATCAGATGTAGTTTAATATACTGATTTAATTCCACAGATCACTTTACATATAATAACAGTTTCGTTATTACTATGTCTGCATTGGATATGTAATATACATTTAATAACAATATCATTATTACTATATGTACATGAGATGAAATTTAATATACGGATTTAATCCCACAGACCAATGTACATTTAATAACAATACCATTATTACTATATCTACATCAGATGTAATTTAATATACTGATTTAATCCCACAGATCAATTTACATATAATAACAGTTTCGTTATTACTATATCTACATTAGATATGTAATATACATGTAATTACAATATCATTATTACTATATCTACACCAGATGAAATTTAATATACTGATTTAATCCCACAGACCAATGTACATTTTATAACAATATCATTATTACTATATCTACATTAGATATAATGTAATATAATGATCCCTTCCCACCCATCAATTTACATATAACGGCAGTATCGTTATTACTATGTCTACATTAGATCTACTGCAATATACTGATTCCTTCCCACAGATCAATGTACGTTGAATAACAGTACCATTTATACTATATCTACATTGGTTACAATGAAATATACTGATCCCATCCCACAGATCAATGTGATTTTGGTAACAATATCATTATTACTATATCTACATCAGATGAAATTTAATATAATGACTTATTCCCACAGACCAATGTACATTTAATGACAATATCACTATTACTATATCTTCATTAGATGTAATGTAAAATACTGATCACCTCCCACAGATCAATACACAGATTGCAACATTATCGTCATTACTATATCTACATTAGATACGAAATAAACACTTAATAACAGTATCGTTATTACTATATCTACATTAGATCTGCTGCAATATACTGATTCCTTCCCACAGATCAATGTACATATAATAACAGTATTGTTATTACTATATCTACATTAGATATGTTATATACATTTAATAACAATATCATTATTACTATATGTACATTAGATATAATGTAATATAATGATCCCTTCCCACCGATCAATGTACATATAATGGCAGTATCGTTATTACTATATCTACATTAGATATGTAATATACATTTAATAACAATATCATTATTACTATATCTACATCAGATGTAATGTAATATACTGATTTAATCCCACAGATCAATGTACATTTAATAACAATACCATTATTACTATATCTACATCAGATGTAATTTAATACACTGATTTAATCCCACAGACCAATGTACATTTAATAACAATATCATTATTACTATATCTACATCAGGTGAAATTTAATATACTGATTTAATCCCACAGACCAATGTACATGTAATAACAATACCATTATTACTATATCTACATCAGATGCAATTTAATATACTGATTTAATCCCACAGATCAATTTACATATATTAACAGTTTCGGTATTACTATATCTACATTAGATATAATGTAATATAATGATCCCTTCCCACCGATCAGTTTACATATAATGGCAGTATCGTTATTACTATATCTACATTAGATATGTAATATACATTTAATAACAATATCATTGTTACTATATCTATATCAGATGAAATTTAATATACTGATTGAATCCCACAGACCAATGTACATTTAATAACAATACCATTATTACTATATCTACATCAGGTGAAATTTAATATACTGATTTAATCACACAGACCAATGTACATTTAATAACAATATCATTATTACTATATCTTCTTTAGATATAATGTTATATACTGATCACTTCCCACAGATCGATGCACAGATTGTAACATTATCGTCATTACGATGATCACTTCCCACACATCAATGTACATATAATAACAGTATCGTTATTACTATATCTACATTACGTATGTAATATACATTTAATAACAATATCATTATTACTATATCTACATCAGATGTAATGTAATATACTGATTTATTCCCACTGACCAATGTACATTTAATAACAATATCATTATTACTATATCTATATCAGATGAAATTTAATATACTGATTTAATCCCACAGACCAATGTACATTTAATAACAATATCATTATTACTATATCTTCATTAGATATAATGTAATATACTGATCACTTCCCACAGATCAATGTACATATAATAACAGTTTCGTTATTACTATATCTACATTAGATATGTAATATACATTTAATAACAATATCATTATTACTATATCTACATCAAATGTAATTTAATATACTGATTTAATCCCACAGATCAATGTACATTTAATTACAATATCATTATTACTATATCTACATTAGATATAATGTAATATAATGATCCCTCCCCACCGATCAATGTACATATAATGGCAGTATCGTTATTACTATATCTACATTAGATATGTAATATACATTTAATAACAATATCATTATTACTATATCTACATCAGATGTAATGTAATATACTGATTTAATCACACAGATCAATGTACATTTACTAACAATACCATTATTACTATATCTACATCAGATGTAATTTAATGCACTGATTTAATCCCACAGATCAATGCACATATAATAACAGCTTCGTTATTACTATATCTACATTAGATATGTAATATACATTTAATAACAATATCATTATTACTATATGTACATGAGATGAAATTTAATATACGGATTTAATCCCACAGACCAATGTACATTTAATAACAATACCATTATTACTATATCTACATCAGATGTAATTTAATATACTGATTTAATCCCACAGATCAATTTACATATAATAACAGTTTCGTTATTACTATATCTACATTAGATATGTAATATACATTTAATAACAATATCATTATTACTATATCTACACCAGATGAAATTTAATATTCTGATTTAATCCCACAGACCAATGTACATTTTATAACAATATCATTATTACTATATCTACATTAGATATAATGTAATATAATGATCCCTTCCCACCCATCAATTTACATATAACGGCAGTATCGTTATTACTATGTCTACATTAGATCTACTGCAATATACTGATTCCTTCCCACAGATCAATGTACGTTGAATAACAGTACCATTTATACTATATCTACATTGGTTACAATGAAATATACTGATCCCATCCCACAGATCAATGTGATTTTGGTAACAATATCATTATTACGATATCTACATCAGATGAAATTTAATATATTGACTTATTCCCACAGACCAATGTACATTTAATGACAATATCACTATTACTATATCTTCATTAGATGTAATGTAAAATACTGATCACCTCCCACAGATCAATACACAGATTGCAACATTATCGTCATTACTATATCTACATTAGATACGAAATAAACACTTAATAACAGTATCGTTATTACTATATCTACATTAGATCTGCTGCAATATACTGATTCCTTCCCACAGATCAATGTACATATAATAACAGTATCGATATTACTATATCTACATTAGATATGTAATATATATTTAATAACAATATCATTATTACTATATCTACATCAGATATAATATAATATATATTTAATAAAAATATCATTATTACTATATCTACATCAGATGTAATGTAATATACTGATTTAATCCCACAGATCAATGTACTTTTAATAACAGTACCATTATTACTATATCTACATCAGATGTAATTTAATATACTGATTTAATCTCACAGAGCAATGTACATATAATAACAGTTTCGTTATTACTATATCTAAGTAGTTGTTCTATGCGGATTCTAAATCACTGGCGTCAGCATTTTTTGTAATTTGACACCACATCGTCAGCAGAAATATGATACCCCCCCGCCCCCCTCTCCCTCCCCCGCCCCATAACCACCGCCCTCAGCAGAAATAACTAACCACCCCCTCAGCAGAAATACCCACCCTATAACCACCCCCTCAGCAGAAATACCCACCCTATGACAACCCCTGCCCTATAACCACCCCCCCTCAGCAGAAATACCCACCCTATGACAACCCCCGCCCTATAACCACCCCCTCAGCAGAAATACCCACCCCATAACCTCCCCCTCCGCAGAAATACCCACCCTATGACAACCCCCGCCCTGTAACCACCCCCTCAGTTGAAATACCCACCCTATGACAACCCCCACCCCATAGCTATCCCCACAGGAGAAATATCCACCCCCCCGACCTTGAACTGAAAGTTGACACCATCAGCAAAAATATGATACCCCCCTCCCCCATGACCTTGAACTATTTTTGTCTTATCGGAAGTCGACACAAGGCCCCAGCCACTTTTCTACGTCTTGAAAATGGGATTTTTTGTTGGCGCAGCAAATCTGACGCTGCAATTCGCGACTATAGAAGGTAGAGGTTTTGCTCATGACCTTGAACGAATTTTTCTACGTCTTGGAAATGCGGTTTTTTGTTGACGCTGCAGAGTGAACAGCAATTAAACACTTTCGTCAATGACAGCCCCACTTTAATAAAATGGGAGAAAATTTTGCAATGTGTGTCATATGTAGTTTGACAATTAGAAGTGCAAGGCTACTTAACGTGTTTGTGGAAAAGAGAAATGGAGGCCATGTTACTGCAAGAACTCGAACGCATCACCGAATTATTGGCGCAGCGGGCGATAAACATCAATACTGAAGATGAGCGTTGTGATTGCTTGATGCAATGTGACCAGTGCATCGAATTGATAGACGAACGATTACAAATGGGAGACGATTTATCAGTCGAAGGATGGCGAGATATAGAAGCATACAAAGAAAGAATCGACGCCTTGCGTAGGATATTATATCGTGACAATGATCATCCTAGTAGTCAAAAGGCAATATTACTAAACGAACTTGCTTGTATAGAACAACTTTTGACACAACGTATTGCAGTCATAAGTAGTAACGACGACCGAAACGCATGTCTGGTGCAATGCAATCAATGCATTGATTTAATGATAGAGCGATTGCAACTCGTAAAGGACTTATCAACTGGTTTGAAAAATAGTTTAACAGCCAGGATAGCGAGATTTAAATCGTTAAGAGCAGAGTTACACGGATCTGTAAAAATAGGCGAAGGTCAAAGGAGAACAGATGCTGAATCACGTGCATCATCATCTCTTATCTCGGAGAATGTAGAATCAGCTTTCCATAACCGGATAACTACAGGAATTATAATCAACACCGAGCATATTGAACCACGAAACTTTTTGGAAGATGCTAGAAAAATAGTATTCCAACGTCTAGCGGAAGTTTTCCTAAATCATTCATGCATAAAAGTGAATACGGTGTTGTATGGGGAGTTTACCGCTAATAATAAAACTGATGTGAAAAGTTTCAGTGTAAGAAATAAACAATTATTTTCTACATCAAACTTGAACGATTGGTATGACAAATACGTTGTGAACTCAACTTTAACACTGATGGAAGAATTTCAGGAACGGGACAGTGGTTGGGCAATATCGAAAATTCTGCATTTGATGTTAAATATCAATAAATGCAATCCGATGGATGCTGGTTGTTACACAGACATACCAAAAACAATCAAGGACAAAAGAGCGGTAGTAAATGTGACAGTTGACGATGATACGTGTTTTGTCAGATCGATAGTTGCAGCATTATATCCCGTCCATGTGAATGCAAATCGACCATCATCGTATCCCAACTATGACACCGTTTTAAATTTGGAGGGCATCGCATTTCCAATAACCCTTAATCAAATACCAAAATTTGAGCGCCAAAACGATGTTTCGATAAACGTTTATTTTTGGGACTTGAATGTGAAAAGGTGTGCTCCGCTCCAACTCACCACCAACAGAAGATTTCGTCACGTTAACCTGCTGATGCTTGAAACGCCCAACCGTAATGTGCGTCACTTTGCATGGATTAAAAATCTTTCCCGGCTTGTTTCAAACCAGCTGAGTACACATAAGAGTAAAACTTATATTTGTGACAGGTTTGTATCATGCCATTACGATCTATTTTAGTGTATGCGTTTGTTCTTTTTGTACTAATGCAGTTACTTTGTTTATATGCAGATGCCTTCACTACTTTTATGCGGAAGAAAAGTTATTGAAACACACGAAGGACTGCATGAAGGTGAACGATTGCGCAATCATTCTACCATCGAGTGAAGATAAAATAATAAAGTTTGATAATTTTTGTCACCGAGAACGTCATCCATTCATCGTGTACGCCGATTTCGAATGCATGCTTAAGAAGGTTAACAGCAATCAAGGACACTGCAATGCATACCAGCAACACGAAGCATACAGTGTGGGATATTATTTTCACTGTTCATACAACGCATCGGTGTGCGAGTATCGCGCGTATCGGGGTCCTGACTGTGCTGAATGGTTCGTGAATGAACTTGAGAGCCTTGTAAGAAAAATTGCACCATTATTTAATACGAATGTGCCCATGACAAATTTGACGGGTGATGAAAGAGAAAATTATATGAATGCAACGCATTGTTATATTTGCGAAAAACCGTTCGACATCGACGAAACAAAAGTTCGAAATCATTGCCATTTCACTGGTCGTTACCGAGGACCTGCTCACCAGGGGTGTAATTTAAATTATAAAAATAAACGTTTTATACCAATAGTGTTTCATAACTTATCGGGATACGATGCCCATTTTGTAATAAAAGAATTGGTAACGATTATCGAAGGCTCGACATCAGTCTTGCCAATTACAAAAGAAAAATATATTTCATTTTCAACGAATCTAAAACGTTACAAAATTTCGCTTCGATTTATAGATTCATTCAAATTTTTAAATTCAAGTTTAGATAAATTGAGTTCATATCTAGGGAAAGACGATATGACGATTTTACGGTCACAATTTAATTTTTTGAACGAGATAAGATTCGATTTGCTTACACGAAAAGGCATCTTTCCATACGATTATGTTACCGACTACATGAAACTGAGCGAGACGACATTGCCGACATGTGACAAATTTTATAATCAACTAAGCGACTGTGCCGTTTCACAGCAGGATTATGACCACGCGATAAAAGTCTGGCACAGTTTTAATATAAAAACACTTGGCGAATACAGCGATTTATATCTAAAAACAGACGTTTTATTATTGGCCGACATTTTTGAAAATTTTCGTGGCAGCTGTTTGAGAAGTTACAAATTGGATCCTGCATATTACTATACTTTACCCGGTTTTACGTGGGATGCAATGCTGAAGCACACGCGTATCGAATTAGAATTATTGACGGATATCGATATGCTACTTTTCATAGAGCGCGGCATACGTGGTGGTTTAAGTCAATGTTCTAATCGATACGCAAAGGCCAATAATAAATACATGGATTCATACAATTCCGAAGAACCATCGCGATATTTAGTTTATTTCGACGTTAATAATTTGTATGGATGGGCAATGTCGCAGTATCTACCTTACGGCGAGTTTAAGTGGTTAGACGATAATGAAATTAAAACTTTTAACATTCATGCGATATCCGAAAATTCGGACATTGGATATATTTTGGAAGTCGATTTGAAATACCCGCTAGAATTACACGATAAGCATGCAGATTTACCTTTTTGTCCAATACGCGAGAAGCCTCCTAATGCCAAACACGAGAAACTACTCGCTACAGTTCAGGATAAGCAACGTTACATCATCCATTACCGCAATCTTCAACAATGCTTAAATCATGGTTTAAAAGTTTCTGTAATTCATCGCGTTTTAGAATTTAAACAATCTCCATGGCTTCGCGAATACATTCATTTAAACACGCAACTTAGAACTGCGGCTAAAAATGATTTTGAAAAGAATTTATTTAAATTAATGAATAATGCAGTCTTTGGCAAAACTATGGAGAACGTTAGAAATCATGTAGACGTTAAATTAGTTACAAAATGGGATGGTAGATACGGGGCCGAGGCCCTGATATCAAAACCAAATTTTCATAGCAGATCAATATTTTCGGAATATTTGGTCGCAATAGAGATGCGAAAGTTGGAAATTAAATTTGCAAAACCCATTTATGTTGGTATGTGTATTCTGGATATATCAAAAACATGTTTGTACGAATTCCATCATGATTATATTTGGCCGAAATTTAAACATCTTTGTAAAATATTATACACAGACACAGACAGTCTTATATACGAACTGGAATGTGATGACATATACGATGTAATGAAACGCGATATACATCGGTTTGACACGAGCGACTATACCGAGGACAATGTTTACAGTATGCCACGAGTAAATAAAAAAGTACCGGGATTAATGAAGGATGAAAATAATGGGTGCATAATGACTGAGTTTGTCGGACTTCGGTCGAAAATGTATGCTTTGCGCGTAGAGGGCAAACGGGACACGAAAAAAGTGAAGGGTGTCAAAAGTAACGTAGTTAGGAAAACTATTTCCTTCGATGATTATATACGTTGCTTGTATGAACGTTTAGAAGTGCATCGTGAACAGAGATGTATTCGTTCAAAATTGCACAATGTATATTCTATATGTGAAGAAAAGAAGGTGCTTAGTCCTTACGATGATAAACGATTCATAATTCCACAATCCACAAGAACATTGCCTTGGGGGCATTATAAAATAAATAATTATTCCTAAAAACATAATTTATTCTTTGCTCCACGAGTAAAATATTAATTTCCAAGTATCTTTATAAGCCTGTAGGGTTTCGAGTTCATGCAAACCTTGCAACTTCATGAGAGAGAGAAAGAGACTGGAGTTTTTACTTATCTCAGGTCTTAGAGTTTGGAGGGAGATGTTTTCACAGTGCTTTATAAACCCAAGCGTGTTCGTTTTATTCATTATTTTCTGTTCAACGATGACGGTCCCAAGGTTGGAATCCTTAGCATTCTTGGCGATTGTCAAACATTATCGTAAGTAATCTTCAACAATTACCCAAATTTTATTTATTTTTAACTAATTGTTTTCGTCTTAACAGCCATAGTAATGCCAGTCTTCGAAATTGCGCCGGCGGAGGATGACGCGCGACTACCCGCAAAGTGCCGCGAGCGGCAGGAGTGGCGGCGCGAGTATGAAGCGCGGTGGGCGGCTACTTGGACGGAGGTCGATCTGTTCGACCTCCGATATTTGTTCGGAGAAGAAATCGATGTAAGTTGCCTGTCCGATTTTATTTTGATTTATTAGATTTTTACTGCGTATTAATGTATATTTTATCTGTTATAGCCGGACTGGTGGTAGCCGCCTACATTTATATTTTTTTTTGTTTTTACTTATTATATTATATATATAATTTAACGTAAAATATAAATATCTATAACCGTTATTAGTGTAATTTATTCTGTACCACACCCTTCCCCATACTCCATTAATGTAATATGAAAATAAAAAAGTATATAATCGTTATTAATGTAATTTATTTTGCCCAACCATTCCCAATAATCATACTTCATATCCTTATATTTCTTCTGTGTGTCTGTATGTGACTGAACTCCTCCTAAACGGCTGAACCGATTTTGATGAAATTTTTTTGTGTGTTCAAGTTGACTCGAGAATGGTTTAGATTCACAATTCGGTCCACTACATAATGTGTTTCTAATTAATTTTTTATAATTTGTTTTTGATCTTGGAATGTTTTCCATGCGTGGGGAAGGGCGTGGCAAAAAAAATACTTTGATTTCATCTTTACTATATATTTTATTAAAGGAAGTATAGGAAAGGGTGCGACAAAAAATAAATTACATTAATGCCATTATATTAATTAATAATATAATATTAAAAGAGTAGAGATAGTAATAACGATAATGTCATTAAGTGTTTATTACGTATCTAATGTAGATATAGTAATGACGATACTGCCATTATATGTACATTGATCGGTGGGAAGGTATCAGTATATTACATTGTATCAAATGTAGATATAGTAATAAGGAAACTGTTATTATATGTGCATTGATCTGTGGGATTAAATCAGTATATTAAATTACATTTGATGTAGATATAGTAATAATGATATTGTTATTAAATGTACATTGGTCTGTGGGATTAAATCAGTATATTAAATTTCATCAGATGTAGATATAGTAATAATGATATTGTTATTAAATGTACATTGGTCTGTGGGATTAAATCAGTGTATTAAATTACATCTGATGTAGATATAGTAATAATGGTATTGTTATTAAATGTACATTGATCTGTGGGATTAAATCAGTATATTACATTACATCTGATGTAGATATAGTAATAATGGAATTGTTACTAAATGTACATTGGCCTGTGGGATTAAATCAGTATATTAAAGTTCATCTGATGTAGATATAGTGATAACGATACTGTTATTAAATGTATAGTACATATCTAATGTAGATATAGTAATAACGATACTGTTATTGTATGTACATTGATCTGTGGGAAGGTATCAGTATACTGCAGTAGATCTAATGTAGATATAGTAATAACGATACTGTTATTAAGTGTTTATTACGTATCTAATGTAGATATAGTAATCACGATATTGTTACAATCTTGCATTGATCTGTGGGAAGTGATCAGTATATTACATTATATCTAATGAAGATATAGTAATAATGATATTGTTATTAAATGTACATTGGTCTGTGGGAATAAATCAGTGTATTACATTACACCTGATGTAGATATATTAATAATGATATTGTTATTAAATGTATATTACATATCAAATGTAGATATAGTAATAACGATCCTGCGATTATATGTGCATTGATCGGTGGGATGTGATCATTATATTACATTATATCTAATGTAGATATAGTAATAATGATATTCTTATGAAATGTACATTGGTCTGAGGGATTAAATCAGTATATTAAAATACATCTGATGTAGATATAGTAATAATGGCATTGTTATTAAATGTACATTGGTCTGTGGGATTAAATCCGTATATTACATTTCATCTGATGTAGATATAGTTTTTTTTTTTTTTTTGTTTTGTTGAAGGGAAGCTGCGGAAAAACCTTCCGGTGTTCAAGATCCCCAGGGCGGACCACGTGCCTCGGGGTATGTGGGATTCCTACCCACTAAAAAACCGCAAACCCTTTATGCGACTTTAGTCCCCCCCGGAACTGTTTATCACATTACTTCGGGGGGGGAGTCGCCTGTTGCGCGTGTTCCCGCGCGCTGCTCTTCGAATGCCCTCACAACAGAAGGTGGCCCGTGAGGAGCTACTTCAACTTGTCGGTTTCATTCCCTAGACTGTATTTAGGGGATTCCACCGACTCTCCTCCTTCTTCTTCTGCTGGAGTAACCGTCGCACATAATTGGCGACGGTGCTCCAGGTCTGCAATGTCTGCAGCATCACCCCCACGATGTTGTCGGGGGTGATGGGGCCAACCTCCTGTTGGAGGGCATTTCTCTCGGCCGCCCAGCGTCCGCATCGGAAGAGGGTGTGCTCGGCACTGTCCCCTGCATCCTGGCAGCCATAACCGCACACTGGCGAGGTGGCCTTACCCATCCTGAACAGGTACGCACGGAAGTACCCGTGCCCGCTCAGGAATTGGGTAAGGTAGTAGTCCACCTCGCCGTGTTTCCTATTGAGCCAGGGGGCGAGGCTTGGAATTAGTCTAGCCGTCCAGCGCCCCCTTGCCTCTTCCATCCAACGCTGCTGCCAGCGATGCAGGGTGGCCTCTCGAGCCACCCTCTTCGCATCAACCGTGTCCTGGCCGCTCCTCTTCGCCTCATAGACCTGCTTGCGCTCGTGGGCAAGCAGGTCTATGGGCAGCATTCCAGCTATCACCAACACAGCTGGCTCCGCGACAGTTCTGTAGGAACTAGCCACCCGGAGCGCGCACCTCCTTTGAACCGCCGCTAGTCTGCGGCGGTACTTTTCGAAGCGGAGGGCTCCAGCCCAGATCTCCGCGCCGTACAGGAGTACGGATTCTACGGAGGTAATGAGCAGCCTCCGCTTCGCCGGCCTTGGGCCTCCGATGTTCGCCATGAGGCGGGCGAGGGACGAGGCGGTTGCCGCCGCCCTGTCGGCCGCCTGCCGTATCTGTGCCCAGAAGGTCCGCTTGCTGTCAAGCAGGACCCCCAGGTAACTAACGGCGGCCTTGGCGATGATGGTGTGTATCCCCACTTTAAAAGGTATCTCTGTGGGGATCCTTCGCCTTGACAGGACGACGAGCTCGGTCTTCTCCGTAGCTAAACGAAGACCCGCGTCATTCATCCACCTCTCGATCCGCCTCATGACCTGATTAAGGCCAAACTGCGCGCACTCTGTGTCGCGGGCGACAATAACTACCGCTATGTCGTCCGCGTAGCCCACCAGGAACGCCTCGCTGGGGAACTCGATCCGTAGGATGGCGTCGTAGAACGCGTTCCAGAGGTCCGGTCCTAAGATGGACCCCTGGGCCACTCCTGCAGAGACTTTTCTCCTCCGTCTCCCCTCGACCGTGTCGTAGACCAAGACACGGTCAGAGAAGTAATCCTCCATAATACGAAGGAGATAGTCTGGCACCTGGAAGGTGTTCTTCAGGGCCGCGAGTATCCCCGCCCAACTCACTGAGTTGAAGGCGTTCCTGACGTCGAGCGTGGCTACGAGGACGACACGCCAGCTGTGCCGGTTGCCGGATTCCGCCTTATCGGCGGCATCCAGGACCACCCGTACGGCGTCGACTGTGGACCTTCCGCGTCTAAAGCCGTATTGCCGATCCGATAGATCGCCCGCCTCCCGGAAAGCTTCTAGGAGCCGGGGCCTAATCATTTTCTCCAGCAGCTTACCGGCCGCGTCCAGCATACATATAGGGCGGTATGCGGACGGACCGGTAAGCTGCCCCTTCCCCTTGTTGATCAGCGCGAGGCGTTGCACTTTCCATCGGGTCGGCCAAAGACCGGAACCCAGACATGCGTTTAGCAATTCCAGCATCGGTCGTGGTTGAAGCTGAACTGCCAGCTTCACGACCTCTGCTGGGATGCCATCTGGGCCCGGGGCTTTCCTGTTGCGGAAGGTCCGGGCTGCATCCTGCATCTCCTGCATGGTGAAGGGGGGGAACTCCTCCACCTGCAGCCCCGTTGGTTGTCGCGTTCTTGCCGGGTGGTCCGGAAAGAGGGCGTCCACGATCGCCGATGCCTCGTCTGCGGGTAACACCGCGGGGCCGTTTTGGGCACCAATCTTGCGACGCACAATACGGTACCCTAGACCCCACGGATCACGGTTGACCTCCTCGCGGAGGTCCTCCCAGCAGCGCCGCTGGTTTACGCGAATAGCGTGGCGGAGCTCGCGGCGCTTGGCCCTGTAGGATTCCAACAGGGCCTCTCCATCGGTGGTGCGCCTAGCGCGCTGGGCTGCTCTCCGCAGACGATGGCAGTCCCCCCGGAGGTCGGCGATATCGCTCGACCACCAGTAAGCAGGCCGTTTGGCACTGCGTGGCTTTCCGCGGCTCATCGACGCGTCGCACGCCTTATGGATGGCGTCCATGGTTGTATCGACGAACCGCTCCAACGATAACCGGGTCCACGGCCCTCCGTCGGGCTGCGAAATGTTCTGCATCCCGACTTGGAGGGCCTCTTCGAAAACCTCCTTCTTGAGGGTTTGGAGGTTCCACCCTCGTACAGGGGGTGGAACCTTGCTCCGACTTCTTTTCCCGCCTATCCGGAAAACCACATACTGGTGATCACTCCCCGTGTAGTCCTCAATGACTCTCCAGTCATCGACACGGGGGGCGACATCCTCAGAAGCCATCGTGATGTCGATGATGGTCTCCTGATAACCAAACCTCCGGAAGGTCGTGGACGACCCTCGGTTGAGGATCTCCAGGTTCCGGCGGGCCGCCAGTTCAACAACCAGCCTTCCCCTGGTGTCCGGTCTGGGCATTCCCCACTCGACCGCCTTCGCGTTGAAGTCCCCTCCGACAACACATCCGCCCTCCATTCCCAGGATGCTGTCTTCGAGGGCTTCAATCTTCTCGCGGAAATCGGCGATGCGGTCGTTAGGGGAGAGGTACACGCTCACCAGCGTCACCCCCTCACCCTTTACCCAGACAAATCCGGCGCCTGCCCCGTGCGCCTGTACCCGGAATTTGGAAAGATCCGGGATCCAGATCGCAGCGGTTCCTAACGTGTCGGCGAACCACGTTGGTCCTTCTCGAGCGCGGTACGGTTCACTGAGCAGGAGAATATCAATCTCCTGCTCTCGCCGCAGCTGCTCGAGAAGGGCGTCCGCGACTCGGCTCCGGTTAAGGTTGCCCTGGAGCACCTTAGCCATTACGTTTCTTGGCTTCGGCTAAGGCGTCGCGGTACGCCTTGCAGACGCCGGACCCTAAACCGTGCTGCAGGTCTGCGCCTTTGAGACCGTGGTCCGCGCAGACCGCACACCTCGGGGTCTTCTGACAGCCATTGGCCGTATGCCCCTCTATTGTAGATATAGTAATAACGAAACTGTTATTATATGTACATTGATCTGTGGGTAGGGATCAGTATATTACGTTATATCTAATGTAGATATAGTAATAATGATATTGTTATTAAATGTACATAGAGCTGTGGGATTCAATCAGTATATTAAATTACATCTGATGTAGATATAGTAATAATGATATTGTTATTAAATGTACATTGGTCTGTGGGATTAAATCAGTATATTAAATTTCATGTGATGTAGATGTAGTAATAATGATATTGTTATTAAATGTATATTACATATCTAATGTAGATATAGTAATAATGATATTGTTATTAAATGTACATTGGTCTGTGGGAATAAAATCAGTATATTAAATTTCATCTGATGTACATATAGTAATAATGATATTGTTATTAAATGTATATTACATATCTAATGTAGACATTGTAATAACGAAACTGTTATTATATGTACATTGATCTGTGTGTAGGGATAAGTATATTACATTATATCTAACGTGGATATAGTAATAATGACATTGTTACCAAAATTACATTGATCTGTGGGAAGGCCTCAGTATATTACATTATATCCAATGTAGATATAGTAATAATGATACTGTTATTCAATGTACATTGATCTGTGGGAAGGAATGAGTATATTGCAGTAGATCTAATGTAGATATAGTAATGACGATAATGTTACAATCTGTGCATTGATCTGTGGGAAGTGATCAGTATTTTACATTGTATCTAATGAAGATATAGTAGTAGTGATATTGTTATTAAATGTACATTGGTCTGTGTGATTAAATCAGTATATTAAATTTCATCTGGTGTAGATATAGTAATAATGATATTGTTATTAAATGTATATTACATATCCAATGTAGATATAGTACAAATGATATTGTTATTCAATGTACATTGATCTGTGGGAAGGAATCAGTATATTGCAGTAGATCTAATGTAGATATAGTAATAACGATACTGTTATTAAGTGTTTATTACGTATATAATGTAGATATAGTAATGACGATAATGTTACAATCTGTGCATTGATCTGTGGGAAGTGATCAGTATTTTACATTATATCTAATGAAGATATAGTAGTAGTGATAGTGTTATTAAATGTACATTGGTCTGTGGGAATAAATCAGTATATTACATAACATCTGATGTAGATATAGTAATAATGATATTGTTATTAAGTGTATATTACATGTCTAATGTAGATATGGTAATAACGATACTGCCATTATATGTACATTGATGGGTGGGAAGCTACCATTATATTACATTTTATCTAATGTAGATACAGCAATAATGATATTGTTATTAAATGTACATTGTTCTGTGGGATTAAATCAGTATATTAAATTTCATTTGATGTAGATATAGTAATAATGATATTGTTATTAAATGTATATTACATATCTAATGTAGATATAGTAATAACGATACTGTTATTATATGTACATTGATCTGTGGGAAGGTATCAGTATATTACATTATATCTAATGCAGATATAGTAATAACGAAACTGTTAGTATATGTACATTGATCTGTGGGATTAAATCAGTATATTAAATTACATCTGATGTAGATATAGTAATAATGGTAATGTTATTAAATGTACATTGGTCTGTGGGATTAAATCAGTAAATTAAATTTCGTCTGATGTAGATATAGTAATAGTGATATTGTTATTAAATGTATATTACATATCTAATGTAGATGTAGTAATAATGATATTGTTATTAAATGTACATTGGTCTGTGGGATTAAATCAGTATATTAAATTTCATCTGATGTACATATAGTAATAATGATATTGTTATTAAATGTATATTACATATCTAATGTAGATATTGTAATAACGAAACTATTATTATATGTACATTGATCTGTGGGTAGGGATAAGTATATTACATTATATCTAATGTAGATATAGTAATAATGACATTGTTACCAAAATTACATTGATCTGTGGGAAGGCCTCAGTATATTACATTATATCCAATGTAGATATAGTATAAATGATACTGTTATTCAATGTACATTGATCTGTGGGAAGGAATCAGTATATTGCAGTAGATCTGATGTAGATATAGTAATCACGATACTGTTATTAAGTGTTTATTACATATCTAATGTAGATATAGTAATGAGGATAATGTTACAATCTGTGCAGTGATCTGTGGGAAGTGATCAGTATATTACATTATATCTAAAGAAGATATAGTAATAACGAAACTGTATTTATATGTACATTGCTCTGTGGGATTAAATCAGTATATTAAATTATATCTGATGTAGAGACAGCAATAATGATATTGTTATTAAATGTACATTGGTCTTAGGGAATAAATCAGTATATTACATAACATCTGATGTAGATATAGTAATAATGATATTGTTATTAAGTGTATATTAGATGTCTAATGTAGATATGGTAATAACGATACTGCCATTATATGTACATTGGTGGGTGGGAAGCTATCATTATATTACATTATGTCTAATGTAGATATAGCAATAATGATATTGTTATTAAATGTATATTGGTCTGTGGGATTGAATCAGTATATTAAATTACATCTGATGTAGATATAGTAATAATGATATTGTTATTAAATGCATATTACATGTCTAATGTAGATATAGTAATAACGAAACTGTTATTATATGTACATTGATCTGTGGGAAGGGATCAGTATACTACATTACATCTGATGTAGATATGGTAATAATGATATTGTTATTAAATGTATATTACATATCCAATGTAAATATAGTATAAATGATACTGTTATTCAATGTACATTGATCTGTGGGAAGGAATCAGTATATTGCAGTAGATCTGATGTAGATATAGTAATAACGATACAGTTATTAAGTGTTTATTACATATCTAATGTAGATATAGTAATGAGGATAATGTTACAATCTGTGCATTGATCTGTGGGAAGTGATCAGTATATTACATTATATCTAAAGAAGATATAGTAATAACGAAACTGTTATTATATGTACATTGCTCTGTGGGATTAAATCAGTATATTAAATTATATCTAATGTAGAGACAGCAATAATGATATTGTTATTAAATGTACATTGGTCTTAGGGAATAAATCAGTATATTACATAGCATCTGATGTAGATATAGTAATAATGATATTGTTATTAAGTGTATATTAGATGTCTAATGTAGATATGGTAATAACGATACTGCCATTATATGTACATCGGTGGGTGGGAAGCTATCATTATATTACATTATATCTAATGTAGATATAGCAATAATGATATTGTTATTAAATGTACATTGGTCTGTGGGATTAAATCAGTATATTAAATTTCGTCTGATGTAGATATAGTAATAATGATATTGTTATTAAATGTATATTGGTCTGTGGGATTAAATCAGTATATTAAGTTACATCTGATGTAGATATAGTAATAATGATATTGTTATTAAATGTATATTACATGTCTAATGTAGATATAGTAATAACGAAACTGTTATTATATGTACATTGATCTGTGGGAAGGGATAAGTATATTACATTATATCTAAAGAAGATATAGTAATAACGAAACTGTTAGTGTATGTACATTGATCTGTGGGATTAAATCAGTATATTAAATTACATCTGATGTAGATATAGTAATAATGATATTGTTATTAAATGAATATTACATATCCAATGTAGATATAGTATAAATGATACTGTTAGTCAATGTACATTGATCTGTGGGAAGGAATCAGTATATTGCAGTGGATCTGATGTAGATATAGTAATAACGTTACTGTTATTAAGTGTTTATTACATATCTAATGTAGATATAGTAATCACGATAATGTTACAATCTGTGCAGTGATCTGTGGGAAGTGATCAGTATATTACATTATATCTAAAGAAGATATAGTAATAACGAAACTGTTATTATATGTACATTGCTCTGTGGGATTAAATCAGTATATTAAATTATATCTGATGTAGAGACAGCAATAATGATATTGTTATTAAATGTACATTGGTCTTAGGGAATAAATCAGTATATTACATAACATCTGATGTAGATATAGTAATAATGATATTGTTATTAAGTGTATATTAGATGTCTAATGTAGATATGGTAATAACGATACTGCCATTATAAGTACATTGGTGGGTGGGAAGCTATCATTATATTACATTATGTCTAATGTAGATATAGCAATAATGGTATTGTTATTAAATGTACATTGGTCTGTGGAATTAAATCAGTATATTAAATTTCATCTGATGTAGATATAGTAATATTAATATTGTTATTAAATGTATATTACATTTCTAATGTAGATATAGTAATAACGATACTGTTATTATATGTACATTGATCTGTGCGAAGGTATCAATATATTACATTATATCTAATGTAGATATAGTAATAACGAAACTGTTATTATATGTACATTGATCTGTGGGAAGGTATCAGTATATTACATTATATCTATTGTAGATATAGTAATAACGAAACTCTTATTATATGTACAATGATCTGTGGGTGGGGATCAGTATATTACATTATATCTAATGTAGATAAAGTATCAATGATACTGTTATTCAATGTACATTGATCTGTGGGAAGGGATATATATATTGCAGGAGATCTAATGCAGATATAGTAATAACGATACTGCCATTATATGTACATTGATCGGTGGGAAGGGATCATTATATTACATTTCATCTGATGTAGATATAGTAATAACGAAACTGTTATTATATCTACATTGATCTGTGGGAAGGGATAAGTATATTATATTATATCTAATGTAGGTATAGTATAAATGATACTGTTATTCAATGTTCATTGATCTGTAGGAAGGAATCAGTATATTGCAGTAGATCTAAAGTAGATATAGTAATAACGATACTGTTATTAAGTGTTTATTACATATCCAATGTAGATATTGTAATGACGATAATATTACAATCTGTGCATTGATCTGTGGGAAGTGATCAGTATATTACATTATATCTAAAGAAGATATAGTAATAATGATATTGTTATTAAATGTACATTGGCCTGTGGGATTAAATCAGTATATTACATTACATCTGATGTAGATATAGTAATAATGATAATGTTAATCAATGTACATTCTTCTGTGGGATTAAATCAGTATATTAAATTACATCTGATGTAGATATTGTAATAATGATATTGTTATTAAATGAATATTATATATCCAATGTAGATATAGTATAAATGATACTGTTAGTCAATGTACATTGATCTGTGGGAAGGAATCAGTATATTGCAGTGGATCTGATTTAGATATAGTAATAACGTTACTGTTATTAAGTGTTTATTTCATATCTAATGTAGATATAGTAATCACGATAATGTTACAATCTGTGCATTGATCTATGGGAGGTGATCAGTATATTACATTATATCTAAAGAAGATATGGTAATAATGATATTGTTATTAAATGTACATTGTTCTGTGGGAATAAATCAGTATATTACATAACATCTGATGTAGATATAGTAATAATGATATTGTTATTAAATGTATATTACATATCTAATGTAGATATAGTAATAACGATACTGTTATTATATGTACATTGATCTGTGGGAAGGTATCAGTATATTACATTATATCTAATGCAGATATAGTAATAACGAAACTGTTAGTATATGTACATTGATCTGTGGGATTAAATCAGTATATTAAATTACATCTGATGTAGATATAGTAATAATGGTATTGTTATTAAATGTACACTGGTCTGTGGGATTAAATCAGTAAATTAAATTTCGTCTGATGTAGATATAGTAATAGTGATATTGTTATTAAATGTATATTACATATCTAATGTAGATATTGTAATAATGATATTGTTATTATATGTACATTGATCTGTGGGAAGGCCTCAGTATATTACATTATATCCAATGTAGATATAGTATAAATGATACTGTTATTCAATGTACATTGATCTGTGGGATTAAATCAGTATATTAAATTATATCTGATGTAGAGACAGCAATAATGATATTGTTATAAAATGTACATTGGACTGTTCGATTAAATCAGTATATCAAATTTCATCTGATGAAGATATAGTAATAATGATATTGTTATTAAATGTATATTACATATCTAATATAGATATAGTAATAACGATACTGTTATTATATGTACATTGATCTGTGGGAAGTTATCAGTATATTACATTATATCTATTGTAGACATAGTAATAACGAAACTGTTATTATATGTACATTGATCTGTGGGAAGGTATCAGCATATTACATTATATCTAATGTAGATATAGTAATAACGAAACTGTTATTATATGTACATTGATCTGTGGGAATAAATCAGTATAATACATTACATCTGATGTAGATATAGTAACAATGATATTGTTATTAAATGTATATTACATATCTAATGTAGATATAGTAATAACGATACTGTTATTATATGTACATTGATCTGTGGGAAGGTATCAGTGTATTACATTATATCTAATGTAGATATAGTAATAACGAAACTGTTATTATATGTACATTGATCTGTGGGAAGGGATCAGTATATTACATTATATCTAATGTAGATATAGTAATAATGATATTGTTACCAAAATTACATTGATCTGTGGGAAGGGATTAGTATATTACATTATATCCAATGCAGATATAGTATATATGATACTGGTATTCAATGTGGATTGATCTGTGGGAAGGAATCAGTATATTGCAGTAGATATAATGTATGTATGGTAATAACGATATTGTTATTAAGTGTTTATTACGTATCTAATTTAGATATAGTAATGACGATAATGTTACAATCTGTGCATTGATCTGTGGGAAGGTATCAGTATATTACATTATATCTAATGTAGATATAGTAATAACGAAACTGTTATTACATGTACATTGATCTGTGGGAATGGATCAGTATATTACATTGTATCTAATGTAGATATAGTAATAATGATATTGTTACCAAAATTACATTGATCTGTGGGAAGGGATCAGTATATTTCATTATAACCAATGTAGATATAGTATAAATGATACTATTATTCAATGTACATTGATCTGTGGGAAGGAATCAGTATATTGCAGTAGATCTAATGTAGGTATAGTAATAACGATACTGTTATTAAGTGTTTATTACATATCTAAAGTAGATATAGTAATAACGATACTGCCATTATATGTAAATTGATCGGTGGGAAGGGATCATTATATTACATTACATCTAATGTAGATATAGTAATAACGGTATTGTTATTAAATGTACATTGGTCTGTGCGGTTAAATCAGTATATTACATATCTAATGTAGATATAGTAATAACGATACTGTTATTATATGTACATTGATCTGTGGGAAGTGATCAGTATATTACATTGTATCTAATGTAGATATAGTAATAATGATATTGTTACCAAAATTACATTGATCTGTGGGAAGGGATCAGTATATTTCATTATAACCAATGTAGATATAGTATAAATGATACTGTTATTCAATGTACATTGATCTGTGGGAAGGAATCAGTATATTGCAGTAGATCTAATGTAGATACAGTAATAACGATACTGTTATTATGTGTTTATTACGTATCTAATGTAGATATAGTAATGACGATAATGATACAATCTGTGCATTGATGTGTGGGAAGTGATCAGTATATTACATTATATCCAATGTAGATATAGTATAAATGATACTGTTATTCAATGTACATTGATCTGTGGGAAGGGATAAGTATATTACATAATATCCAATGTAGATATAGTAATAACGATATTGTTACCAAAATTACATTGATCTGTGGGAAGGTATCAGTATATTACATTATATCTAATGTAGATATGGTAATAACGTTACTGTTATTATATGTACATTGATCTGTGGGAAAGTATCAGCATATTACATCATATGTATTGTAGATATAGTAATAACGAAACTGTTATTATATGTACATTGATCTGTGGGAAGGTATCAGTATATTACATTATATCAATTGTAGATATAGTAAAAACGAAACTGTTATTATATGTACATTGATCTGTGGGTAGAGATCAGTATATTACATTATATCTAATGTAGATATAGTAATAATGATATTTTTACCAATGTACATTTAATAACAATACCATTATTAATATATCTACATCAGATGTAATTTAATATACTGATTTAATCCCACAGACCAATGTACATTGTATAACAATACCATTATTACTATATCTACATTAGATATAATGTAATATACTGATACCTTCCCACAGATCAATGTGCATATAATAACAGTATCATTGATACTATATCTACATTGGATATAATGTAATATAATGATGCCTTCCAACAGATCAATGTAATTTTGGTAAAAATATCATTATAACTATATCTACATTAGATATAATGTAATATACTGATCTCTACCCACAGATCAATGTACATATAATAACAGTTTCGTTATTACTATATCTACATTAGATATAATGTAATATACTGATACCTTCCCACAGATCAATATACATAGAATAACAGTATCGTTATTACTACATCTACATTAGATATGTAATATACATTTAATAACAATATCATTATTAATATATCTACATCAGATGTAATTTAATATACTGATTTAATCCCACAGACCAATGTACATTTAATAACAATATCATTATTACTGTATCTACATTAGATATAATGTAATATAATGATCCCTTCCCACCGATCAATGTACATATAATGGCAGTATCGTTATTACTATATCTATATTAGATATGTAATATACATTTAATAACAATATCATTATTACTATATCTACATCAGATGAAATGTAATACACTGATTTAATCCCACAGACCAATGTACATATAATGGCAGTATCGTTATTACTATATCTGCATTAGATCTGCTGCAATATACTGATTCCTTCGCACAGATCAATGTACATTGAGTAACAGTATCATTTATACTATATCTACATTGGATATAATGTAATATACTGATGCCTTCCCACAGATCAATGTAATTTTGGTAAAAATATCATTATTACTATATCTACATTAGATATAATGTAATATACTGATCTCTACCCACAGATCCATGTACATATAATAACAGTTTCGTTATTACTATATCTACAATAGATATAATGTAATATACTGATACTTTCCCACAGATCAATGTACATATAAAAACAGTAACGTTATTACTATATCTACATTAGATATGTAATATACATTTAATAACAATATCATTATTACTATATCTACATCAGATGAAATGTAATACACTGATTTAATCCCACAGACCAATGTACATTTAACAACAATACCATTATTACTATATCTACATCAGATGTAATTTAATATACTGATTTAATCCCACAGTTCAATGTACATATAATAACAGTTTCGTTATTACTATATCTACATTAGGTATAATGTAATATACTGATACCTTCCCACAGATCAATGTACATATAATGACAGCATCGTTATTACTATATCGACATCAGTTATGTAATATACATTTAATAACAATATCATTATTACTATATCTACATTGGATATAATGTAATATAATGATCCCTTCCCACCGATCAATGTACATATAATGGCAGTATCGTTATTACTATATCTGCATTAGATCTCCTGCAATATACTGATTCCTTCCCACAGATCAATGTACATTGAGTAACAGTATCATTTGTACTACATCTACATTGGATATAATGTAATATACTGATGCCTTCCCACAGATCAATGTACATTGAATAACAGTATCATTGATACTATATCTACATTGGATATAATGTAGTATAATGATGCCTTCCCACAGATCAATGTAATTTTGGTAAAAATATCATTATTACTATATCTACATTAGATATAATGTAATATACTGATCACTTCCCACAGATCAATGCACAGATTGTAACATTATCGTTATTACTATATCTACATTAGGTATGTAATAAACACTTAATAACAGTATCGTTATTACGATATCTACATTAGATCTACTGCAATATACTGATCCCTACCCACAGATCAATGTACATGTAATAACAGTTTCGTTATTACTATATCTACAATATATATAATGTAATATACTGATACCTTCCCACAGATCAATGTGCATTTAATAACAATACCATTATTACTATATCTACAACAGATGTAATTTAATATACTGATTTAATCCCACAGAACGATGTACATTTAATAACAATATCATTATTATTATATCTACATTGGATACAATGTAATATACTGATACCTTCCCACAGATCAATGTACATATAATAGCAGTTTCGTTATTACTGTATCTACAATAGATATAATGTAATATACTGATACCTTCCCACAGATCAATATACATATAATAACAGTATCGTTATTACTATATCTACATTAGATATGTAATATACATTTAATAACAATATCATTATTACTATATCTACATTAGATATAATGTAATATAATGATACCTTCCCACCGATGAATGTACATATAATGGCAATATCCTTATTACTAAATCTGCATTAGATCTGCTGCAATATACTGATTCCTTCCGACAGATCAATGTACATTGAGTAACAGTATCATTTATACTATATCTACATTGGATATAATGTAATGTACTGATGCCTTCACACAGATCAATGTAATTTTGGTAACAACATCATTATTACTATATCTACATTAGATATAATGTAATATACTGATCCCTACCCACAGATCAATGTACATATAATAGCAGTTTCGTTATTACTATATCTACAATAGATATAATGTAATATACTGATACCTTCCCACAGATCAATATACATAGAATAACAGTATTGTTATTACTATACCTACATTAGATATGTAATATACATTTAATAACAATATCATTATTACTATATCTACATTACATATAATGTAATATACTGATACCTTCCCACAGATCAATGTACATATAATAACAGTATCGTTATTACGATATCTACATTAGATATGTAATATACATTTAATAACAATATCATTATTACTATATCTACATCAGATGAAATTTAATATACTGATTTAATCCCACAGACCAATGTACATTTAATAACAATATCATTATTACTATATCTACATTAGATGTAATTTAATATACTGATTTAATCCCACAGATCAATGTACATATAATAACAGCTTCGTTATTAATATATCTACATTAGATATAATGTAATATACTGATACCTTCCCACAGATCAATGTACATATAATAACAGTATCGTTATTACGATATCTACATTAGATATGTAATATACATTTAATAACAATATCATTATCACTATATCTACATCAGATGAAATTTAATATACTGATTTATTCCCACAGACCAATGTACATTTAACAACAATATCATTATTACTATATCTACATTGGATACAATGTAATATACTGATACCTTCCCACAGATCAATGTACATATAATAACAGTTTCGTTATTACTATATCTTTATTTGATATGTAATATACATTTAATAACAATATCATTATTACTATATCTACAATAGATACAATGTAATATAATGATCCCTTCCCACCGATCAATGTACATATAATGGCAATATCCTTATTACTATATCTGCATTAGATCTGCTGCAATATACTGATTCCTTCCCACAGATCAATGTACATATAATAACAGTTTCGTTATTACTATATCTACAATAGATATAATGTAATATACTGATACTTTCCCACAGATCAATGTACATATAATAACAGTAACGTTATTACTACATCTACATTAGATATAATGTAATATACTGATACCTTCCCACAGATCAATGTACATATAACGACAGTATCGTTATTACTATATCTACATGGATATGTAATATACATTTAATAACAATATCATTATTACTATACCTACATCAGATGAAATTTAATATACTGATATAATCCCACAGACCAATGTACATTTAATAACAATATCATTATTACCACATCTACGTTAGATGAAATTCAATATACTGATTTAATCCCACAGACCAATGTACATTCAATAACAATATCATTATTACTATATCTACATTGGATACAATGTAATATACTGATACCTTCACACCGATCAATGTACATATAATGGCAGTATCGTCATTACTATATCTACATTAGATATGTAATATACATTTAATAACAATATCATTATTAATATATCTACATCAGACGTAATGTAATATACTGATTTATTCCCACAGACCAATGTACATTTAATAACAATATCATTATTACTATATCTACATTGGATACAATGTAATATACTGATACCTTCCCACCGATCAATCTACATATAATAACAGTATCGTTATTACTATATCTACCTTAGATATAATGTAATATACTGATATCTTCCCACAGATCAATTTACATATAATAACCGTATCGTTATTACTACGTCTACATCAGATATGTAATATACATTTAATAACAATATCATTATTAATATAGC